>NW_006487568.1:0-687 GCF_000325575.1 Pteropus alecto | reverse complement strand
TGCAGTGTGGGTCTTTCTGCCTAGCAAGTAGGCATTCAGTGGGGGCAGTGGCAGCTAGATGAGCCTTGTGAGAGGTGGGGAACCACCATGGAGGGCTATGCCCAGGCTCCATGAGCTCTCTGAACAGCACAGGGTGGTTGCTGCCTCTTCTGCAGTGGATGCTCTCAGGTGATCTTTCCTGTGTTGTGGAAAGATCTCACACCTTGTGCCCAACCCCTAAGTGCCATCACTATGGCCTCTTCTCCAGACCTCCTTCTCCCCATTCTTCCAGTTTTGCTCCTTTCAAGCCCCTGACCAACCAGCTAAGCCATTTATTGCTCATCTCTCTCTTTATACCCTTATCTTGGGCCACAAGGTGGAAGGCGAGGTGCTACACCAGGAGCTCTGCCCATTGAGAGGTCCCCTCACCACTGTTTTCAGGGCTTCCTCTGGATGCAACAGCAGTTCACTAATGGAGCCAACACATCTGTGAACCAAGCTTGGACTTTTTCCTTCTCTGTCAGCTGGACTTAAGGGCCCCCAGGGGCGCTGAGGAAAGGTATCCAGATAATGGCGGGGTGGCATGGAGGAACCTATTCATGCAGGTTACTGCCCACTCTGAAACTGAGTGGACTCGTTCCAGTGAACCACCTTATGCCTGGTGGGCCAGCTTGTTGAGGGCAGCTCTGGCCCATGGTCACTGGATCC
>NW_006487567.1:0-687 GCF_000325575.1 Pteropus alecto | reverse complement strand
GTAAGTATTCTTTCAAAAAGTGATAATAGATATCTTTTGGGATGTAGCTAAATGCTATTGCTTAGAGAGAAATTTATATTATTTAATATTTATAATTTAGTATAATAATGTCTAAATATTAAAATAATATAACAATGAAATAGTTCATGACATTTTTCTTCCCCTACAAGAAGTTTTAAGTGAGAGATTTTTGACCAAGAAGAAATCCCTTTGAACAATTTTGGAGAGGTCTGTATTGCTGCCCCTCATCCCTCTCTCAGCAGCTAACACTCCTCAGTGGAAAGCTGAGGGATATTGCAGGGGTTTCTTTCTCACATAATTAAGCTGGGGTACCCACAGTTAGTAGTTTTTGTCACGAATGATGTCCTCTCATCAGGCTATGAGTATAATCTGGCAGCTGACATAGTAGAAGGGAAACAACAAGAGAAACTTTGATGACTGGAGGTGGGAGAGCCACAGGAGATAAATGACAGTGATAGCATCACAGAAGGTAAATAATTTCTCTGCAAAATTTTTAAAGGAAACTCTGCTTGGGCTTATAGTCAGAGCAATGAAGACTTGAAAAAAAGCCCATGTCCTCATAGAGCTGACAGCTTATGAGGAAAAGGCAGATTTTAAAAATGGAAATCAAATAGAAGAGATAGTCTGTCACATGATAATGTGGTATCTGGAGAAGAATAAAAAGGG
>NW_006487566.1:0-687 GCF_000325575.1 Pteropus alecto | reverse complement strand
TTTTTTTTCCTATCTAGAAGGATTAAGAAAAGTTTTAAAATTGATACAGCATCTGAGTTTAGCCTTGAATGATGAGTATAATTTATAAACTCAGACATAGAAAAAATACATCTCAATTGGTTAAAACAGCCTGAGCAAAGGCAAGAGAAGAATAGCAGATGTAAATAGTTCTTTACTTATACTAGAATTTCTAAGATGAGCATTGGGAGATAAGTTTGGGAAGTGAATGAGAGCTATATCTTGGTGGACCCTGGAAGCTAGTTAAAAACAAATCTAGGTTTTATTTTAGACAGTGTGAAGTTGTCAAAAATTTTTAAACAGAACAATTTTGGGAAATGAATCTTATAGAAAACTGTGAACTATCCATTAATTGTTTATTAATTTTGGTATTATGCTGCTTATTACTGAATATATTTTTATTTTACCTTTACATATTTAGGCATATAATATAATAAAACTATATTTTATTTCTTGCTACTAAAAAGGAATTTAAGATAACACAAATAGAAATGATGTTGAAATTTACAATTTCCTGTATTTATACAAAATGTTTTCTAAGCAAATGAATAGTACAAAGAAGATATGGTGAGTTAGACAACTAATGAGGAAATAAGAACATAAGTTCAAGTATAATTTCTGCTGTTCAACATAGGACTCTATTCCCCTTGTTTGTAAAATGATGATGAT
>NW_006487565.1:0-687 GCF_000325575.1 Pteropus alecto | reverse complement strand
GTCATTTTTTTTCCTTGTCTGATTGCTCTTAGAACTTTCAGTACTATGTTGAATAGGCGCGTTGAGAGTGGGCACCCTTGTTTCATTCCTGATCTTAGAGGAAAAGCTTTCATCCTTCACTATTGAGTATGAGGTTAGCTATGAGTGTGTCATATATGGCCTCTATTACGATGAGGTGTATTGCTTCTATACTTAATTTGTGAAGAGTTTTTATTATAAATAAATTTTAAAGTTTGTCAAATGCTTTTACTGCATCTGTTGAGATGATCATATGATTTTTGTCTTTCCTTCTGTTAATGTCATGTATCTCATTTATTGATTTGTGTATGTAGGACCACACTTGCATCCTAGGGATAAATGCCATTTGATGATCATGTATGATCCTTTTAATGTGCTGTTGGTTTGCTTGTATGTTTTTGAAAATTTTTGCATCTTTACTCATCATATTGGTCAGTCGTTTTTGTTACTGGTAGTATCCTTTTCTGGCATTGGTATCAGGGTAAGGCTGGCGTCACAAAATGTGTTTAGGAGTGTTCCTTCAATCCAATTTTTTGGAAGATTTTGAGAAGGATTGGCATTAACTCTTCTTTAAATGTTTAGTAAAATTCTCCAGTAAACCATATGTTTGTTTGTTCGTTTGCTTAATAATCATTCTGATGGGTGTAAAGTGGTTGGTTCCTCATGGTT
>NW_006487564.1:0-687 GCF_000325575.1 Pteropus alecto | reverse complement strand
TCTATCATTTCAACTTTTATACTTAGATCTAAAATCTACCTGGAATTAATTTTTGTCTGTGATATGAGATTGGGGTCAGGTTTCCTCCACCCCCACCCCCACCACCATGAGAATATTCAATCTGCCCAGCACATTATGGAAAATAAAAAATTTCCCCTGCTGCTGTGCAGTACTACCCATGATATAAATCAGTTCTCCATAAATCTGTGGGACTGTTTCTGGACCTTCTCTTTTGCTCAGTGGTCTGTTGGTCTATTCTGTCTTAGTCACTACAGCTTTATAAGTCTTGATAGCCAGTAGTATAACTCCTCCAATTTTGATCTTCAAGATTGTCTTGACTATTTTTGACCTTTTGCATTTCCACATAAAATTTTAAATCAGTTGCTAGTTTTTATAATTAAAAAAAAAAAAACACTGCTGGGATTTGGAGACAACTGGTTAAACTATTAACTCTTCTCATCTAGGTTTTAGAGGTTTCCGTGTTGAGGTCACGTACATTTTTTATTAGATTTATTCCTAGGTATTTAAGTTTTTTTTTTTTTAAATGCAAGTATCACTTAAAATATTATTTTCTATTTATTTGCTTGTTTGTAGAATTATAATTATTTTTACAGTGGTCTATTATCTAGGAAACTTGCTAAACTTATTTATGAATTATAATAAATTTTCTTTAGATTCTTTGGATTT
>NW_006487563.1:0-687 GCF_000325575.1 Pteropus alecto | reverse complement strand
CTCCTCGTCTTGGGGAGTTAAAATGCCTTCTGATGTTCTGACTTCCACTGCAGCATCATTAAATGTGTTAGTTTCCTTCTGGTGGAAGAGGCTCCAGGGAAAAATCATTCTAGACCAAATAGATAAGCCCGGATGACCAGAAGTAATTTCTTTCCATTAGTAAGTGATAGGAACATTTGAATAAGAAATTTAAAAGATCTCTAGAAATTCATATCTGTTTATCTATACACCTATAGTATCTATATACTCATAGACATAGATGTATAAAATAAAAACTCACAGCCATTTATTTGGCGGTGTTAGAGGAAATCTTATCTTTAATATACAAGAAAAGAAAATCCATGGATTTCAAATAGCTATCACATGAAAAGGATGCAAAACAATACACTGCCTCAAACTTTGTGTGGGTTTGCGTGTCTCTCTCTGTGTCTGTATGTATGTGTTTGTTTTTTTTTGGGGGGAGGTGTTTATAAACAACTTTTTATAAATAAAGTGCACTTTACTTTACAATCTTTCTTTATAACTGTTATAAATTTTTTTTAAAAAAACAGTGTGTTCCATATAAAGAAATGGCAAGTTATTTAACTATGAAGATTTTACATGTAGTTTCCTTATAATTTTTTGTAGTATTGCACAGACGTGTAAAATCTGTCATTGTTAACAAAACAATAACAGACTTAGAAACTA
>NW_006487562.1:0-687 GCF_000325575.1 Pteropus alecto | reverse complement strand
GTGAGGCAGGGACTGTGCGGGGTCCCCGTGCGGGACGGGTGGGAGGGAAGGAGGGACGCGTGTTTGTCATGGGGGGGTCTGTCACCAGCTCACCTGCAGCCCTTTCTTCAGGGCAGTGGGCAGAACTGATGGACGTGAACGGCCCTGTCGGCCACAGAGCATGCAGTCGACCGACCTGGGGAACCCTGGGGATGAGGCGCCGGCGACAGCGCAGCTTGAGAGCAGGGAGCAGCTGAGAGTGGCGGACCGGCCACAGCTGGAGCCTGACCCAGGCGGCCTCCAAGTCCCACCCAGGCTCCGGTTCACCAAAGGGACCCCCAGGATCCCCTGTGAGGAAAACCATACACTTCCACGGCCTCAACGGCCACACTGTGTGGCCGTGACATTGTCTATCTGCCCCGTCCCTCTGCTGGTGGACAAAGCCTGGTGGTCCAACCAGCAGCTGGCATCGCTCGGCCTCTGCTCGGTGCCCCGGTGGTGGGGCAGTCCCTGTGCGTAGTGTCCCACAGGGCTGGGAACTCGACCTCGGCCTTCCCGCACCCGTCCCTCTCACGTTGTGATTCAGGACCCGACGGTGGGGCCACGTGTCCCCAGGCTGAGCCCATCCGTCCACACTCAGAGGACTCCCTGAGCAAACTAACCAGGTTGAAGGCAAAACCCAGGAGACCAGACCCCTGGGCCAGCGAC
>NW_006487561.1:0-687 GCF_000325575.1 Pteropus alecto | reverse complement strand
AAAAAAAAAGTCTTATTCAAATTCCCATTCAAACACTTTTATATTAAAAGTACATGGCATATAATAGTGGTATGATTGAGTATAATTATACCACTACAACTAATCACAAATATATTAAAGTATATATTCAATTATATATAGCATGTATGAATAGTTATACCTGATACCAATGCATATCTATTATTACCATCACACTCTACTTGGTTAACATAATTTTAATGATTTATAGGCATAGTCCAGTATACAGGTGTCCTAGAACTACTGTAGACTTGTCTGTGGGTCAGCAAAGACCGAGTAAGATAGTGGGGAATTCTACGGAGGGTATTATGGCATTTTTCAAATCACCTCCTTGCTCCATCCCTGCATCCCCAAGTAGAGGAAGGATTTCTGAGGCTCTCATTTCCAGGAAGGCTGCCTTGGGTAGGGTGTTGATGAAAGGTGTCATTTGACTCTTATCATTCTTAGCAGTCTTTTAATCTGAATGTAACTCACAAGCACATACAGTCTCCTTCAGTTGTGTCTGAGATGTTTGGCCTCAGAGTAGGAGGTGCCTTACACGGCAGCTAGAGTTTGTCTCTACCCCAATGGTACACGTTGGGTACCACCAAAGAAACCTCATGGCTGGAGGGAGGAGAAGGAAGAGCAATGGAGAGGCATCAGAAAGCGTCAGAGAACCTCAGAATTCCT
>NW_006487560.1:0-687 GCF_000325575.1 Pteropus alecto | reverse complement strand
CGTGGGTCTTAGAATTGATTGCGCCACAACAACCAGGAGAAGCCACTATGGCAAGGAGACATCTAGACTATAAATACTGAGAGTCTGTGGGGACTACTTGAGAGTTTCAGTTGGAAGCTGGTAAGGGGCAACTCTTTGTTAAACTAAAAACTCTCCAAAAATCTTTGGGGCATTTTGCTCCTACAGTTGCCAAAGTGACTCTAAGACCCCAGGAAAGAGATCAGCTCACCCAACAACAATAGCATCTTCAGTTTCCGAGCAGCGGGGTGCTGGGGCAACAGGAGACTGTTACTTTTGCACTGACAGCTGGAAATCAGCCCTTACCTGGGTCACTGACATTCCCCAGAGCCAACTCATATAAAAAAGGTACACCCCATATTAAATTTGGATTATTTCTTCATCTCCCCTTGCCTGGAAAAACAGTGTGACTAATGTGTCATTTATCTAGATTATGTTATTTTTTTGTTTGGCTTATTAAGAGATATTATGCTGTACACTACTGGCTCCTGAAATTCCACAGCAAATCTGGGCTAAATTGCTGGCAAAGACAGAATCAGTTTCTGAGTATAAATTTTGCTGCCTTCCCAAAACAAAACTAAACAAGTGTCAAGAATTTATAATGCATAAATACTTAATTGTAAGGTATGATTATTAATAATTTCAAATATGTGATCTTGTTTGGTTTTT
>NW_006487559.1:0-686 GCF_000325575.1 Pteropus alecto | reverse complement strand
GATCGCAAACATGCAGCCTCTAAACTGTGAGAAATAAACATTTATTGTTTAAACCACCCAGTCTATGGTGTTTTGTTACAGCAGCCCAAGCTGATTAAGACAACCTCTACCCATATTTTTACCTATTGCTATTATGAAATTTAGTTTTAAATATACGTCTCATAATACATTGTTGTAATTGTTGTATACAGTAAATATTCTTCCAGTTTATTTATGTTTATTCTTTTCTGTGATCTTTATTCCTCCCTGAATTTCTGTTTCTCTCTGCGGCCACTTTCCTTCTACCTGAAGAATTCACTTTATGCTTCTTTTAATCCAGGTTTACATTCTTGTAGATTTTTTTAAAGGATATTTTCACTAGGTATAGAATTCTGGATAGACAGCCCTTTAAAGATGCCAAACTACTGTCATCCACCTTCCAGATATTCTGTCAAAGTGTCTAATGCCAGTCTTAGCTTTATTCCTTTAAAAGTAAGATATCATTTTTTTCCCCTTTAAACACTTTAAAGACTTTCTTTTTGTCTTTGATTTTTAGGAGTTTTACTGTAATATGATAGGTATCATGCTTGGAGTTTCAAGACCCTAGTCTGTGGATTGAGGGCATTTTTGAATTTTAAAATATTCTTGAAATTTTATTGCTTCCATCTCATTCTCTATGTCTTTTTTTTTTTTTTGTGGGGGCGGAG
>NW_006487558.1:0-686 GCF_000325575.1 Pteropus alecto | reverse complement strand
CTTTGATTTCTTTCATCAGAGTTTTATTGTTTTTTCATAGAGAGATCTTGTATATATATATATTTTTAGATTTTTACCTGAGTATTTCATTTGGGGGTGTTAATGTAAATGATAAAGCCTTTTTAATTTCAAATTCCACTTATTTATTGCTGATCTATAGAGAAGTGATAGACTTTTGTATATTAACCTTGTATTCTGCAACTTTGCTATAATAGTTCATTGGTTCCAGAAGTTTTTAGATTGATTCTTTCTTATTTTTTTACATAAGAGTTTTCTTCCTTCCCAATCTGTATACTTCGTACTTCCTTTTCTTGTCTTATTATATTAGCTAGGACTTCTAGTACAATATTGAAAAGGAGAGGGAAAATCCTTGCCTTGTTTATAATCTTAGCAGGAAAACTTCTAGTTTCTCATCATTAAATATGATGTTAGCTATAGACATTTTGTAGATGTTCTTTATCAATTGGGGAAGTTCCCCCCTATTCCTCCATAATATCATAATTACACCTAAGAAAATTAACCAGAGTTCTGTAATATCATCTACACTTGGTTTCAAAATCTTCCAACTATCTTCTTACATTTAGTATATTTTAACCTGAATCCAAGAAAGACTGGCCTGTGATTTTTTTATTTTTAATTATTATTTTTCATAAGTTATTTACATTGTAATGAACAAAACTCATATT
>NW_006487557.1:0-686 GCF_000325575.1 Pteropus alecto | reverse complement strand
CTTGTAGACAAAGATTTAATCCTTTACATGCATTCATTGGCACATTGGTTCTCCATTTGCATCCACTTCTTAGGAGATTTAAGAAGCCTGCTATGATTTCAGAATCCATATCTTTAGCCCTGACCTCTAACTGAGTTCCAGGTTTATATGTTGAATTGACAATCTGGCATCTAGGGACACATTAAAAGATTAAGAAATTATCTATCTTTGCTTAGTTATCATATTCAGACATCTATAAAATAATCACATGTTTTGTATATGAAGAGGAATTGTATTTTAACATCATATTTATGTGTCATTGGGCTTAAATATGTTTCTCTATGGTTAAGTGACAAGTGGCATTTTCTGTTATACTTCCTTAGTTTGTGCTTGGAATAAGAAAATGGATACTCTTCATATTTTTTTAAACTCATAATCCACTTAAAAACTATTTGTTGATATATAAAAAATTGCACACATTTAATATGTATAATTTGATGAATTTGAACATATGCATACATCATTATAGCTGTTTAAAAATCTATTAGTGGAAAAAATAGCATATAACATGTACTGGAAATAGAGAAGGTAAGAAATCAGATAAAGTTTCTGATCTCATGAAATCTATATTCAAATCAGAAAGACTTTATTGCCTAAACCAAATGCGCATGCGTGTGTGCGTAGGTATGTGTGTGTGGATGTGTGTG
>NW_006487556.1:0-685 GCF_000325575.1 Pteropus alecto | reverse complement strand
CTTTCTATGTGTAAAGAGGTATGAGAAGTTATTTAATGTTTATCACCGTCCTTTAGCGATGTTATTCTTATGGAAGATGTTATGAATCAATGTTTGGCTGAAGGGAAGAGATGGAAATAGGATGGAAGAAACAGTTGTCTTTTCCCCTTCAATCAGAGAGAGATATATAGTCTAATTCAATATCATATAGAGAGAGAGTTGAATTTTGTATAGTAAGAATGTTTGATAAAGTCTGTCTGAAGATGAGAATTTGGCAGAAAGGGGCTCTGGAAAGCTAATTTCCATTGACCCGAGTCTGAGGCAGCGTCACCGCAAAGCAACTCAAAGTCTCACAGCGCATGATCCCGTCTCTGACAGCGAAGGGAACGCATCGCTGAAATCTCTCTTAACACAGTATCCCTCTTCCCAGTGACTAACATCCACCTTTGTCGTTTCTGCCACTGAGACCATCTTGGCTCTGAAGCATTTACTATACCTGGAAAATATCAAAGTCAAACTATTTATGCATAATCAAAATAACATCTCAACTTCACTATGCCTAACCCTAACCTTAGCTAGAAGTTTAATGTCTTTACCTGATTCCTGTGATCCTGAGACTCCAACTGCAAGATGCATGCTATCAGGTGCAGTGCAGAAGAGAATACCGGTGACGTGAATTCTTGAACATTTTGTTTCTGAAGGTAAA
>NW_006487555.1:0-686 GCF_000325575.1 Pteropus alecto | reverse complement strand
GGAGCCGCCTATACTCATTTGCATCTACCTGCTGGCATAAAATCGAATCTCTGTGAAATATCAGACAATCACCGAATAATTTCGTCTTACTCTAACAGATTCCTCACCAGAGCATTTTGTCGGCTGATGTTGTTATTTCAGTGACTTTTCAGAAGGGAAAATTTAGCAAATTCTTTTTTGGGTGTTTATGGACCAGAAAAGATGGGTCTCTCGGCAGAACAGGATGATGTAGAGCTTTGCGTGTCAAAAAGTGCCAACATTTTGGAATAACACAATTTACCTCAGAGATTGTTCTTAAAGTTGATCTCAAGTAAACCTCTCAATATTCGTGGAAACGGATTAGTAATTACAATATAGAAAACTTTCAGTTTTGTAGTTTATTTTGCTTTCTAATCAGTTTGGAGCACACACTGGTAACTGGCACCTTTGTATCCCTTACAATTCGACGAATGATGTTCACAAACTATCTCAATGCTGCTGTAAAAATCATTAAATTTTTCTGTGTCATCAAAGCATAAAACTGTATTCAAATAATTGAGAAATATGTTTTATTATGTTTTTATTTCAAAAAATATGATTCTAAAATATTTAACTGGAATTTTCCACTTCTTAATCATATCATATAGTACAGTTTACTGTGCTGATAAGATTTACCATGTTTATATATAATCATAAGGGTTTTTTTG
>NW_006487554.1:0-686 GCF_000325575.1 Pteropus alecto | reverse complement strand
ACAACGTGACTCAGAATTTCCAAGACAGATGGAGATAAACAAATAGATGACTCAACAGATACATCCGTAGATTGATACCTACAGAGACAGACACATTCATCGATAGTTAGATAAATACATAATAGTTATAGGCACAGGCAGAGGCACATTTGTAATATAAGAAATTAGAAGCGATGGTGTTCCAGCAGTGACCAGCATACCTACTGTCCAGATGTCAATTTAAGGCCACCACATTTCTGGGTGGTTTGTTTTATAGCTGACTAATGCACATGACAATTAATATTTAGAAACAGTGTTTTGGTCATTTTCTAAATTACCTTCTGATTTTAAAATTACTTGTAACGATGAGTTAAAAAAAGTTAAAGACGCAAAGAGACTCCTTTCACGAGAAAAGAGGACTTAATTAATTTTGAAAATGTTATACACAAGAGCTTACCTGTGCAGGTTATTTCGGGATCCCATCTTCCATTTATGCAGACTGAATTTTTTTGTTTTGATTTTCCTTTACATGTGTAACTTACGTTCATATTATGGCCATAATTAATCTTATCGGAGAGGTGTGCCTCAATTACAATTGATCTTGGAAATTTACACATCGCAAGTTCAGCTGTTGCTATAAAATAAAAATATTCCCTGAAAACACTAATTATAAGAATTCAAGTAATTAATACAAAAAGTACCAGCGA
>NW_006487553.1:0-686 GCF_000325575.1 Pteropus alecto | reverse complement strand
AGCTATTCTTTTCTGCTGTACTTCAGTGTCTTGCTCGGTTCTCTGTTCAAAACATCAAGATCCTGGACAACGCGCCGAGAGGGGAACCCCACTCTCCAGTAACAATATCAATGTGAGTTTTACAGTTTCCTTTTAGGGTTTTTTGGCTTACTGGAGCATGATGATTCTTTTTTCAATAACATACAGTCCTCTAGCACTGCAATACTAATCGTCCTGTGTTTTGCTTTGTTTTGTATTGTTTTCATTCTGTTTCTGACTGCCACTGATTTATTGAACATTTGACCTCCTAAGTGTGTTTATATGGAGACTGAAACCCAATAAAATCAAAATCAACACTGCCATGAAGTGGGTCTGAAAAAATAAATGTATGTGGCCAAGTTAACGATTCCTTCCTTAAGAAACCACGAAAGATACCCAATCTCAGATTTCCCTTCAGTCAAAAAGAACTACTTTTTCTTTATTGCCCCACTTTTTAAAGAACTGTAACAAAGCAATAGAACAGTACACAAATCATAAGTGTACAGCTCAATAAATTTTCACGAAACAAGCCCAGCATTGTCACTAGTACCTAGATCACATGCAGCACCCCAAAAGCTCAAGTGTGTCCACTTCCCAACCTATCCCCCTAAATAACTGCTGTTCTGGTCGAACTATAGGTTAGCTTTACCTGTTTTCAAACTTGCAGT
>NW_006487552.1:0-686 GCF_000325575.1 Pteropus alecto | reverse complement strand
TTTTATTTTATTTTAAGGGGGAAAACAATGTTTATTTATCACCCTTATCACCTAAATGCTTGTCCAAATACTATGTTCCATTACCATCTCCCCTGCCAAATCCTACGAAGTGGAAGAATTTTAAAGATCAGTTTATTCATCTTAGCTAAGACAAGAATTGAAATTCAAAACCGGTCCCGTCTGAATTCAAAGAATTGCTTTGCCAATGACACTGATATCTTCTTTTTAAAACCACTTTAATGAGGTATAATGACATACAGAAAGCTGTACCTTTTTAATATTACAACTTGAAGAGTTTAGAGATAAATACACATCATGATCACCACAACAATATCATAAACGCATCCATCACCTCCAAAAGTCTTCTCCCATCCTCTCTATTTGTTATTAGGAGTTTTTTTTTTTTTGTGATAAGAACATGTACCATAAGATCTTCCCTCCTAGCAAATGTTCCAGTAGACAATACAGTATTGTTAAGTATAGGCTCTATTCTATACAGATTCCTAGAACTTTATTCATCTCGTGTAACTGAAACGTATACCCTTTGACCAATACTTGCCTGCTCTCCTTCCCTAGTTTTTATTTTTAAATAGATAAATAACACCTGTCTCCAAGAGTGCCTGCCTATGGGGAGAACATGAAATCTAAGGAACCAGCAGGCCTGACCTGGAGTGATCTATAAATTT
>NW_006487551.1:0-685 GCF_000325575.1 Pteropus alecto | reverse complement strand
AACCTATATAATTTTATTAACCAATGTCACTCCAAAAAAATTAATAATAAAAAAGGCGAATGAACCCACACAGGATAAACCCAAAGGAATCCACGTCAAGACACGTTATACACAAAGTTCTGACAACTAAAGACAAAAGAAAATGTCTTAAAAGCAGCCAGAGAGAAGAAACACCTTAACTATAAGGGAGAAACAATTCAAATGATAGCATATTTCTCATCAGAAACCATGGAGGCCTGAAGGAGCCGGGCACAGTTCCATCACCAGAAGAAAAGAAATGTCCATTTGAAATCCTATACCCATCAAAAATATCCTTCAGAAATAAAGGGGGGAAATCAAGACATTCTAGATGAAGAAAATCTAAGAGAATCTGTTTCCTGCAGATCTACCCTAAAAGGATGGCTAAAAGGAAGTGCTAAAACAGGAAGGAAATGATAAAAGAAGGAATTTTAAAATATAGGAAGGAAAAAAGAACAACACAAAGAGTTAAAACGTGGGTAAATAAAACAGACTTTCTCCTCTTGCATTTTCTAAACTATGGTCCATTGATTTTGACAAGGTTGTCAAGGTCATTCGATGGAGAAAAATGTTATCTTTTCAATAATGATGCTGGAAGAAATGTTATATCTGTTAAGATAAAAATACATTAAAAATTTTAGCCTCATTCCATACCCAGACTTAACTA
>NW_006487550.1:0-686 GCF_000325575.1 Pteropus alecto | reverse complement strand
CGTAAGTCCCACGGTCAGAGCCCAGGTCTTCCAAGTCAATGCTCTCGGCCGCCGCACCAGGGGGCTTGGCTCCTATCTCTGCAGACGGGAGACCTGCGTGGCGAGCTCAGCGACGCTGGGTTTTCATAGTGGGCTGGGCGCACAAGGACATCGTCTTCTCTTTCTCCCGGTGCTCTTTTTTCTAGGCCCTGCGGCCTCGGTTTCCTAGGGGGAATTCGGCCTCTTCCACTAAGCCAAGGGTTGGGGTTAGGGCAAGTTGCTTAACCTCTGGGTCTCAACTACACCTGTAGGTAAACTTTGCAAGTCCGACATGAGGCAAGCACTTGGCACAGAGCCTGGCCCAAACAACTGATGTTTCCTACTGTATCCGTCTACAGGTAACGAGATGCAGTACAGGCTCAGCTGTTTCAGTGTCAGAGCCATGATCCTTTCAACCGGAACCTCATCGGACACTAGGACCCACACTCTAGACCAGGGATCCCCGACCCTCGGGGGTGGGGTTGGGGGTGGAGCACAGACCCGGACTGGTGGGGGTCGTGTTAGAAAGGGGAGAAGGGAGGCACAGCAGGAGGTGAGCGGTAGGCGAGCCGCTCCGCTCCCCGGCGCTAGCATCCACCGCCTCAGCTCCACCTCAGAGCATCATCAGGCATGAGATTCTCATAGGAGCACGGGTCCCTGGTGCCAAA
>NW_006487549.1:0-685 GCF_000325575.1 Pteropus alecto | reverse complement strand
TGTTTGTAGCGGCCACAGAAAAAGTTGAAAAGTCTATGGAGAGCTGAGAGGTTGGTGAGGAGGCTGTGGTGAACTTGATGGTATCAGAGCCTGTACGGGAGGCCGTGGTGGTCACAGATATTGTTGTGAATGGCATGGTGGACTCAGAGGCTGTGGGGGAGACCATGCTGCTAACAGACTCTGAAGTGACCTCAGAAGCTGGACTGTAGGCCATGCTGGTCTCAGATCTTGCAGTGGAAGCATTGGTGGTATCCGAGCGCGTGGTGGACAAAGACTCTGCAGTCCTCTCAGAGACTGTGGTCAAGGCTGTTGTGGGCACAGACACTGTTGTGGGGGCAGTAGGCGTCTCATAGGCTGTGGTGAAAGACATGGAGAGGTCAGAGCCTACGGTGGTCTCAGAGGCCATAGTGTACACTGTGGTGGTTTCAGAAGGTGTTTTGATAGAGATGTGGTACTGTTAGAAGCTGTGGAGAAGTGCACAGCAGCCTCAGAGGTTGAGGTGGAAACCTTGGTGGGCACAGACTCTACAGTGGTCCCTGAGGCTGCGATAGAAGCCCTGGTGGTCTCAGAGCTTATGGTGGTGTCATTGGTAAATACGGTGGTGGGCACAGATGTTATCATGGAGGATGTGCTGCTATCAGAGGCCCTAGAGGAGGCTGTGACGGTCTCGGTGGGCATAGTGGTG
>NW_006487548.1:0-686 GCF_000325575.1 Pteropus alecto | reverse complement strand
ATGGGCTACACAGCTGAGTTGAAGAGGCTCGTTCCAGAAGCCCCTCCGAGTCAGGTCTAAGCTGCCGGGGCGAGTCGTGTGCAGCCCGGGCGTGGGTGGGTGTGGGGCTCCCGCCCCCACAGTGCAATTACGTCCCAGGGCGTCACGTTCCTGTGTATTATGAGAAGGTTCTAGGTCTTCAGTGCCCCCAGTGCATCGGTGACTTCGTTACCCTCCCCGCTTCCCCGGATGCTGGCCGCTGCCCCCGCGGGCGCAAGCCTGCCAACGTCCCTTGGAAAGTGTGGCGGAGCCTGCCACAGTCCGCGCGGGACAGTCACATCGGGGCTGACTGCTCCCTGTTTTCTCTGGGGACACTCGCTTGGGCTTTTGGTCAGCGGATTCTGCCACAGATCCCTTTGAAGTTTCAGAGTTTTTAAAATCCTAAAATCCCTTGATTATAAAGTGCTGTGTCGCCGCGCTGCCTCGGAGCCGAAGCCAGCGGAGGGGGTGACATGGCGCTGACTGTTCCATTGTTTTGGATTTAGACCAGTATTTCAGACGGCTGAGGTTTTTATTTTCCTTTTTTGTCCTCTTTTAAATTAATGCTTTCGCTCTTCGTGTGAGCTTTGCGTCTTGAACGAATGCGACACGCAGACCTTTCCTTTCAAGGCTGGGCTTCCAGACTGTGCTGAGGGCCTGGGGCACCG
>NW_006487547.1:0-685 GCF_000325575.1 Pteropus alecto | reverse complement strand
TGTGTGTGTGTGTGTGTGTGTATGTGAGTGTGTGTTTTTATTGGGACTAGATGGTAAAAACTTACAAGTGTAGAAAATAAAGGCACCATTGATTAGTTGAGTTTCTAGATTCTGAAACAATTTGGTAGAAAAACCTACCTACTTATTTTTTAGGATTTGAGTCTAATCACTTAGAGCAGTTGTTCTCAACCTTGGCTAAATATAAACATCTCCTGGGGAGCTTAAAAAAATATGATGCCCAAACCCTTCCCTCAGAAATTCTGATTTAGTGGGTGTGAGGTTGAGACTAGGCATCAGTATCGGGTGAAGCTCCCAGGAGACTGTAATGCATGGCCTGGTTTGAGAACCATCATCTCCCTTATTCTAAGGGATAGGCCTGGGCAGAGGGCTCGAACAGCCAGCCTCATGGCAGTGTGCATGTTGAAGTCCTTTACTGCAAATTGCTAGGGACTATCTACTTTTTCTTGCCTGGAGTTTTCCTTAAATTACATGGGCCACTGGATGGGTTCTGAAAATATTTTCGTTATACCCGGAATTTCACTTTTATGAGATCGGTCCTGCATATAGTCATAGAGTCCACATTTAACCACCAAAACACCTATGTCTCTGAATTAACTATCTCACAAAAATATGTTTTACTTTCTTGGAGACTCCATTTCTAGAAAATAACTAAATAATATACTGT
>NW_006487546.1:0-685 GCF_000325575.1 Pteropus alecto | reverse complement strand
AAAAAAAAAAAACCTAACAAAAATCACTAAAATAGACAACATTCATTTAGGCTTCTTGGCACCAAGTCCAACCAAAAAGGAGGACTTAATTAAAACAAGGTCAGTGACATCAGGCAAGCCACCACGGCCGAGCTCAGGAGGAGGGATGTGCACTTTCAACTCTGAAACAAAGGCTCACTGTTGCCACGAAACCACTTCCATTCCATACATTTTTTGTGGAAAGGGAACCTGTCCTCTGAAAATCTGCAAAAGGCTATTTTTAAAGCCGTGCAGCAATCTCCCAGAGTCAACAGTACTGCAGGAGAAAGTAGGTCCGAGAAGTACGAGGGCCTCCGGGGCCCAGCGCCTGGCGAGGCAGAGCCTGAGGACAAAGCAAAGCAACTGTCCGGGCCCTGGAGGAACGTAAAAATCACTCTCTTCCCGAAAGTGGGTAACACGTTAGCGGCAAGTCGCTCACATTCCTACTTTGGTATTGTTTTCTGTCTTGAAGAACCTTTTGATTATTTAAACCCACTGAATAACCACAATTAATTTTCTGCACCCTAGACAGCCCATCCTGTTTCCATTCTGTCTCCCTCTGAGGTGGGATGTTACAAAGGGAGTGGGTGTGTGTCCCCTCCCCGCCCCCGTGGAGGACACTTTCCTTCTGACTCTCCCAGATAACAAGTGATGTGGAGTTTTCCTG
>NW_006487545.1:0-685 GCF_000325575.1 Pteropus alecto | reverse complement strand
TATACACACAAACACACTCAAATTAATTATATTTCCACACAGCAGATATAAAAAATTGGAAATCAAAAGTAAATTTAAAAATCATTTACAGTAACTCCCTTCAGAATAAAGTACCTATGAATAAACCTAACAAAATACGTATGCAATCTACACAAATCTGTACAGAATCTAAAAAATACAAAATGTCAATGGAAAAATCAAAGAATACCTAAATAGTCATAAAACATAATAAATTGGAAGAGTCACTATAGTAAAGACATCAGTTCTCCTTAAAATGATGTCTAAGTAACATAATTTCAACCAAAATCTTAGCTCGATTTTTTTAAAGACACAAACAAGCTAATGCTAAAATGTGCTTGGACAGGCAAAGAAATTGGAATAGAAAAAAATAACGTTGGAAAAGAAGAAAGTCAGAGTAAACACACCGTGCAATTTTAAGATGTTTTGTAAAACTATAGTAATCAAGACAGAATGGCATTGGTAAAGAGCCAGACAAATAGATCAATGGAACCACATAAACCCCAAAACAGACCTACGCGGATATGGCCAATTGATTTCTGACAAAGGTGCAAAGGCAATTCAATGGCGGAAGGATGGACTTTTCAACAAGCAGTGTTGAAACAAATTACTTTGGACACATCCATAGTCAAATAATAATAATAATGACAATAATAATAATAAACAT
>NW_006487544.1:0-685 GCF_000325575.1 Pteropus alecto | reverse complement strand
CCCCATGGCGGGGAGCTCCTTTGGAGCTGGGGGCCCTGGCGCCTCCCCCAAACTGGGGACCCAGGCTGCAGGTCCCTTGACGCAAACTGTCGGCAAGAAACCAGAAACTCTACTGGATAAATGGATAAACGAATAAATAAAGAATGAAGGGAGGAAGGACCCAGAAATGTCACGATGCCCCTTGGCCTGTCCTGCCCACCGTTCTGCTCAGCCTTGACCAGGGCCGCTCAGGCCTCCCGTTCTGTCCTCAATGTCCAGATTGTTATCATTTCACAATCCGTTGTCCTGTGGGCCATGTTCCCTGACCATGTCCATTTAATTAAAAGTCTATAACGAAGGAGATAAACTTTAAAATCCCAAATATTTGGAAATTAAATTATTACATTTGACTAGTTCATCTGCTGAAGAAGAAATGAGACGAGGGTTTTAAAAAGTTCCTTGAATTTTACTGCTGAGTAAAAATCAGTATGCACTTTCATTTTAGAACGGAAGTGGCACTTTGAGGAAAATAGATAAACTAAAATCTCACGTTAGGCGAGAAGAGAGGCTGAAAATTAATAAACCGTGGGTTTCAATCCGGAGCCTGGGGAAAGAACGACCGATTAAGCCAAAAGAAACCACAAGTGTGACTTCATGGACCAGGAAACCAAACTAAAATAGAGACCCATAGAGCCAACAGACCAGC
>NW_006487543.1:0-685 GCF_000325575.1 Pteropus alecto | reverse complement strand
TGTCTCTATCTCTGTCTCTGTCTCTCTCTCTCTCTTTCTACGTGTGTCAGCTGAAAGGTCACCTTAGAGAGCTTTCCAGACCACCCAGTCACATAGCCCCCCATCACTCACCTGCTGTACCCTGTTTCGCTGCCCTTATAGCATGTCTCACCACCTAAGATTACCTTTAAATTTTTAAATTTCCTTGTTTCTTTTACCTGCCTCTTCTAGAATATACTTTCCATGAGGATAAAAACTTCATTTGCCTCACCCACCATTGTATTCCCAGCTTCTTACTCTATACATATTACGTAAAAGAGAAGGAGAGAGAGGAAGAATAATCACTCCTAATAAATGACTGTACAGCAGAGCCATGGGGCGTCCCTTCTTCCACAGAAGGAATGTCGCAGTGCCCAGCCTGAGGATCAAGGCCACCGTAGCTCTCCCATTTCATTCTGCAAGATTTTTACAGTATTCCATCTTAATATCACTGAAACGAACGAAGGAATGAATGCCTGGCTACATACATATGTATATATGTGCATGAAATGAGTGATGAGTAGAACCCAGATTTGCATCAGAGAAGCTTGTCATCTGATGGTGACAGACATCTGAGCAGATGCTACTTCCAGTTGCCTTCTTGTGCATTGCGCTGTCCTGTGTCTGGACCTGTCCTGTGTGCTGTTCCCTCCGCTGGGACGTCCTT
>NW_006487542.1:0-685 GCF_000325575.1 Pteropus alecto | reverse complement strand
CAAATGTACCACTCTGATGTGGAAAGTCGATTATGTGGAAGGCCGATACATGAGTGGGGTCAGGGAGTACTTGGGAAATCTCTACTTTCCACTCAATTTTGCTGTAAATCTGAAGTCGTTCTCAATATAAAGTTTATTAGAAGCTAAACAATTGTGTGTATTGCCTGCTCATGTGTTTTCTACATTTTTCTATTGAGTTTTTGGTACCCTGTGCTCCTCACGTTTAAGAGTTCTTTACATATTAGAGCTATAAGCCTTTGTCTGTAGTGTGCGTTGTGAATATTTTCTCCAGTTTAAATTGGTTTTGATGTTTCCTGACATGCTCAAATTTCAATTTTTATTTTGTAATCAGATTTACCAATCTTTTATTTTCTCTGGATTTTGAGTCCTAGTTAGAAAGCCTTTTCCTTAACAGAAATTAAAGAGAGACTGACCAGGATTTTTTTTTTCTAGCGCTTCCATGGTTTTATTTCTTACATGAGATTCCTAATCTATTTGAAGTATATTCCTATGTAAGGGGTGACATATGGGTCTAATTTTATCTTTTTTTAAAATGGCTTTCCAGCTGTCCCAGAGTTGTTTGTTTAAATATCCATCTTTATCTCATTGCTTTTATCATATTCTAATTTTCCATAAGTTTTTGGTTGTAAATCTGGACTTTCTGTTGATTTTTATTTGTTAATTT
>NW_006487541.1:0-685 GCF_000325575.1 Pteropus alecto | reverse complement strand
TAAGCCTCTTCTGTCACTTGCTTGGGTACCTTACAGGGGTGATGTGAAACTTAAAAGAATTCTTTGCTCCTAGCAAGCCTTGGACCACCTCAGGCAGAACCTCACTGGGCAGAGATCATCTGACCCAAATCTCCACCGCAAAAAATATTTTCTGCTTTTTCTTTGCGTCACGTATGCAGTTGGCTCCTTTCCATCTCTCCATCATTCCTGAGTGAATCTCGTTCTCTTGCCCACCTTCTGTTCCACTTGAGCCTAAAATGAAGCATGGCTTATTCTAGAAGAATAGTTCCTGGTATGTCTCTTTTAGAAAAATTTGTTTCTGGCTTCTTTGGGCTGGCCTAGTGTCCAGGTTTCTCACTTATTCTTTTCTGTTTGTTGATATTCACCAACCAACTGCCTTGGGTTTGGCTCAGGTGCAGCTCCTCCCTGCCCTCCTGAAAACCCACTGTGCTTCTCCACATTCCCTACTGCCAGCCAGGTGGCCTGAGCCTGTGCATGGCTCGGTGTTTCTCTTCTCACCCACTTCTCATGCCCCACATGCTCTAACTTGTGATAGAACTTTTATTCTAAATCGGTACATTGTGTGTTTTCCTTTCTTCTTTTTATTTTTTAAAATTCAAATCTCTAATCCCCAGGCTGCAGACTGGTACGGTCCATGGCCTATTAGGAACTGGGCTGCACAGCA
>NW_006487540.1:0-685 GCF_000325575.1 Pteropus alecto | reverse complement strand
CATGGCTGATACAGCCTTATAGATCCTCAAACTTACTCCTGCCTCTTCAACTCTTTAAGAACTTCTTAAAAGCGTTGTCTATACACTCTCTCTTCTTTATATCCTATTAACTCTGAAATTTGGTTTCCACTGTAACCCCAACCCTATAGTCAACTGGCTCCCAGTATAGTGATCAGTGACCTCCATGATTCTAAATCCAAATAATATTTTTTAATCCTTATCTTATTTACCTTTTCAGAATTATTTGCTGCAAATTGACAATTTTCTTCTCTACTTATCCTCTGGCCTTGGCTTCTAAGACAGAGACTTCTGATTTCCTTCTATCTTCCTAGTTTCTGTTTTCCTTCTCCTCTGTGATTTCTTTAAATGATAGATTTCCATTCTCGACTCTCTTCTTCTTTCTCTACAAGTTCTTCCTTGATATCCCATCCATTCCATGGTTTCGATTACCATGTATAATCCAGAGCTGCTTTCTACAAAATTATACTTATTTTTTCTTTTTCTTTTTTTTTACAATATAAAATTGCTAACTCAGAAATCACAGTTCTATCTTTGTGTTGAGCTTTAACTTGAAAGAATAAATCAACAGATAAAGAGAAGTAAAAAATAAAGAAACGTATTATTGATAGGCTGCTAGATGAAAGATAGACAAAATAATTTCTGTGAAAACCTTCACCTCTGATAT
>NW_006487539.1:0-685 GCF_000325575.1 Pteropus alecto | reverse complement strand
GAACTGCTAGAGGTCAGTGCCAACAGTGTTATATAGTGGGCAGATAGCAGAGGCTGGCACAGGCAGCCGAGGCTTTTAAATCAGACCTATATGAGTTTAAATACTGGTTCTGCCTCTTATTGATGGTGTGTTCCTGAATGAGTTACTTCGTCTCTCTGAGTTTCAATTCCTTCATCTGTGAACCTAAGCTAGTAATATCTTTCTTATTATAATAGCCAAGATTTACTCACTAATACTCTGTTTCAAGTAATGCCTCACATGACTCCATGAGAAAGGTATTACCAGGTATATAATACAATATTATAACTGGAAGTCTGTACCCTTTGACCAGTATCTCCCCACTTTTCTCACCCCCAACCCCTGGTAGCCACCACTCTACTCTTTTTGTTTTCATGAGTTTGGCTTTTTAGATTCTACATTTAAGTAATATGACCCAGTATTTGTCTTTGTCTGACTTATTTCACTTGTTTCATCCAAGTTGTTGCAAATGGCTGAATAATATTCCATTCATCCATTCATTCAGCGATGGATTCTTAGGTTGTTTCCATATCTAGGCTCCTATGAATAATGCTGCAATAAACATGGGAGAGCAGGTATCTCTTTGAGACTCTATTTTAATTTCCTTTGGACATATACCCAGAAGTAGGATACTGGATCATATGGTAGTTCTATCTTTAATTTTTTG
>NW_006487538.1:0-685 GCF_000325575.1 Pteropus alecto | reverse complement strand
GCGCATGTGTGCGTGTGTACAGGGCCAGGCGCAGGGGCATCCCCTTCCTTGGCCCTCGTGGGGACCGCGATGGCCTCGCGCTCAGCCTAACCATTACTCGCTGTATTTCCTTCCGCTTCTGCACTTTTCGTTTATTTCTCACCATTTACTCCTTTCCTGCTAAAACTATGCAAAAGCCTAACTCTCTTCATTCGTACGAAAAGACATTTCATTCTCTTCTACCACTTTGCTGACTGCAGTTTTAGTCTTAAAATCAGCGAGACTTGTTTCACACAATGAAAGAAGCCATTACACGTCGGAAAAAACTTGCTCTCCATTTGTTTCTAAACCGCACACAGATAAGTCGGAAATCCCCAAACTTTACGAAGCACTGCCGCTTTCCGTGCCCCTGGAGGCGTGCTCGGGGGAGTGGTGGGGCCCTGGGGCAGCCACTTGACGCTCAGCTCCCTTGTGACAACGGGTGTGATTCTCAGTGCTAATTTGTCTAAACTGGTATGAAACGAGGGACAAAGAGGAACAGAGTATCAAAACATTGGCCCCCATAACAGGCTACCTGCTCAGCTCGAGAATCAGGGACTGTTCCCCCGTTTCTGCCCGGACACACGGGGACTCACGTGGCAGTGGACAAGGTCCTATTTGTTGACTGGCTTCGAGTTGATGGATTCAGACACTGCCTTTACCGTCA
>NW_006487537.1:0-685 GCF_000325575.1 Pteropus alecto | reverse complement strand
GGGGGGCGCCCTGGGGAGGGCGTGTCAGCCGGTGCGCATGAGCCCCCGGGGTGTCCGGGGAGGCACAGTGCATCCAGGCGCCGTCTGTCCCCCCGGCCTCTGCTTTAAAAAATGGGTTCCATTATGGAGGAAGCAGCTGAGAGAGAGGAGTCCAGGACTGGGTTATATTTCCTGCAGAGGCTTTCGGAGGGCGTTTGATAAAGTAGCATAGAGAAGCCTCACGTGAAAGTGAGGATTTATGAATTACAGAAAAAAAGAAGTCACTTGAAAATGAGGTGGAGAAGAGAGCGAGGAGGGTCGATCCGTCACCGTGACAGACGCGCTGGTCTGCGGGCGTCCGGGCCACGCGTCGCCGTGGGGGCCCTCAGCTTCCCTCCGAGGAAGGCTCCGGACGTCTCCAGGGTCCCCCCGGCTGGCCGGGCCACTTAGGGGGCGCGTGGAGGAGGGATGGCCCTAAGGGCTGGGGGCGGGCGGCCGAGAGCCGACTTTGTGCCACGCGCTGCGACGCCGTGGCTCCCACGTCAGCTGTGGCACGTGTGTCTCAGCACGGTCCCCGGCTCGCCCTGCGCCCCACGGCCCGCCTCAGTCCAGGTGTCTCTGTGGGATCCTGGGCGTCCCCTGGGCCCCGGGCCCCGCCTGGCCGATCGCTGGAAGGTGCCAGGCGGGCCGCTAAGGGACAGCCCCC
>NW_006487536.1:0-685 GCF_000325575.1 Pteropus alecto | reverse complement strand
TTTCATCGCTGCGTTGGTGGACGCTGGGCTGGCCTCGCTGTGCCAGTCGGTGTGTGTGCGCACCCCTCAGGCCTCGCGTGTCTCTCTCCCCCGCAGGTGTACGAGCTTCCCTTTTTAGTGGCTCTGGACCACAGGAAGGAATCTGTCGTGGTGGCCGTGAGAGGGACCATGTCGCTGCAGGTAAGGAGCCGACACGGCAGCCGTGGGATGAGGGGGCGCGTCGCCTGGTCGCAGAGGCCCAGAGACCTTTGCCGGAACCGAGGCGAAGCAGTCGCGAGTTCCCGCATCAGGCAGGAAAACACCGAGATGGAAGACGAGGAAGCGAATCCAGGGTTGTGAAATGCTCCCCTCGAAATAAAATGAAGCCGTTTCTTTTTAATTGAGAAATGTCAGAAACGTGGATGCCGGCAGAGTGGGCTCCCCGCTTGAGGAACTAGAAGGGTGCCCGCTTGACTCCCTGATGTGGCTGGCCAGGCCCCTAACCTGGGTGACCGTCCCCTTGAATTTTCTACACCCAAAGCCAGAAAGGGATAGTAAGTTAAGTAGTGCTGTCAGATGTCGCACGTTGTCAGCTGCAGCCCCAGCCCCCCAAGTTCCTGTTCTGGATCTCAGCCGGACCAGTGCACCAGCCGGTGCCAAGGGCCTGCTCCGCAGAAGCTGTGCGAACCGCCACTCCTCCACCCCC
>NW_006487535.1:0-685 GCF_000325575.1 Pteropus alecto | reverse complement strand
ACAGGCAGTCTTGCATTCATGGTGTCTAGTAAAGCTCATGGACATTTTTAAAAAAAACTATCGTGTACCTATTGTGTTTCCTGCAGAGGATACAACAGTAAACAAAACAAACAGACTTAATCTTAGCCCTCAGGAGCTCACAACTGTAGGTAGAAGATGCAAACAATAAACAAAGACACAGCCATATGTCGGACTGTGACCAGTTCCATGAAAGTAAGAAGGACAGAAGAAGGAAGGAAAGTGATAAAGATACACAGATGACAATGCCGGTGGAGATGAGAAACATCATCTGTATTAAAAAGGTAATTTTCACTGCTGTTGTAATAAAGAATTTGACTCCATTTTTGATGCTTGACCACTGACGTGTTTAAGCCCTGTCTCTTCCACTTCCCCTCTTGCCCGTCATCTGGGCAACCAATAAGAGAGCCCAGGCTGCCCCTCCCTAAGTACCAGCAGGAAGTTCAAACGGTGCAAGTCTGCACCCGTCCTGGGACCCCTCACCTCACCTACCCTCTGACTGCAAGAGAAACCAAGGCCGTCTGTCCCTCCCGTCTTTCCAGCCATTTTCAGACCTCCTTGGGAGTCTGCCCTGCTTTCCCCAGAAATCCTCTTTTTGGGAGTAATACATCTCTTCATCCCCTCACAGGGTGTTCATGGTGTCATCAGTCTCAGTGTCCAGACCAAA
>NW_006487534.1:0-685 GCF_000325575.1 Pteropus alecto | reverse complement strand
AGAGTTCTTTGTATATTTTGGATAATGGTTCTTTATCAGATGTGTCTATTGCAAATATTTTGTCCTAGTTTATTCTCTTAACTTTAGCAGAACAAAAGTTTTTAAATTTAATGAAGTCTAGTTTATTAATTATTTTTTATGGATCTTTCATATAAGTATATGAAAAGATGTTCAACTTCACAAATCAAGGAAGTGAAAATCAAAACCACAATGGGATATCACCTCACTTGTTAGATGGCTATTATAAAAAGGACAAAAGATAACAAGTATTGATGAAAATGTGGAAAGAAGGGAAGCCATAAACACTGTTAATGGGAATATAAAATGGTAAATTCTAGAAAACGAAATGGAGATTCCTCAAAAAAATTAAACAAAGAACTACCATAAGATCCAGCAATCCCATTTCTGGATATATATCAAAGGAAATGAAATCATGATCTCAAAGAGATGTCTGCACTCCCCTGTTCATTACAGCATTATTCACAATAGCCACAATATGAAAACAACCTAAATGTCCATCAAATGAAGAATGAATAAAAAAATGTGAGAGAGATACATATAAAGAAAATGAATAAATATCAATGATTCGACTTTTTAGATTACACATATAAGTCATATCATGCAGTATCTGTCTTTTTGTGTCTGGTTCATTCACTTAGCATAATGTCCTCCAGTTTCATCCATG
>NW_006487533.1:0-684 GCF_000325575.1 Pteropus alecto | reverse complement strand
TAACCGAATAGAACAGGTGTCCTTATCAGAAGGGGAAAATTTGGACACAGACACACAGAGAGAGGAGACAGCCATGTGAAGAGAGAGACTCAGGGAGAAGACCGCAAAGATTGGAGTACTCTCTACAAACCAGGGGGCACGTGGCTACCGGGAGCTGGGAGACATGAAGAACGATCCTTTCCTAGAGGTTCTGGAGGAAGTGTGGCCCTGACAATACCTTACTTTTTGCCTTCTAGCCTCTAAAACCATCACCACAAATGTGTTGTTTTAAGCCAGCAGTTTGTGATACTGTGTTGCGGCAGCGCTAGGAAATTAACACCGTGGATATGCCAATGCCTCCCGATGATTCATCACTTTGAACAAGCGCCTCTCTTTGCGTAGAAATAGGAATTCTCTAAACACATTTCAGGATCCAGGAAAGTAAACTACAGCTTCAGAGAAACCAGCTAGGAGAGCCTCAAACCAAGTTTGTTCTCTTGTCCTGGTTTTCTCAGAGCAAGCTGTCTGAGCTCTGTAATAGGACTTCTTACTCAAAATTGTTTGGTCATGATTTTTTTTTTTCTTTGCCAGTCTCCTGCACTCGACTGAAAACTAAGCTTAGAGGGGAGGGATTATAGCATTTAGTCATTCAATGTATGCTTGTTGAATTGAAAAAGGAAAGAAGGAAGGAAGGAAGGAAGGAAG
>NW_006487532.1:0-685 GCF_000325575.1 Pteropus alecto | reverse complement strand
TTTTTTTTTTTTTACTCTTGAAAATGTCTTTGCTCCCAGCAGAGACCCCACAGCTGTCCATTAGGGCAGCATTCTGGGGGAGAGGGGGTCGAAAAAGCAGCCTCGTGAACCAACGTATCGTTTCGAGGTTCTTTTTTTGTTTTATTTTGTCACTAGGGGTAAGAAAGTGTTTTTCTGCCTTGGGCGAACAATGGTAGAGCTTTGGTCACTAGCCTTTTCAGGCCGGAGTGGAAGTCTCAGGCCCATGAGGCCCGTGTCCCCTGAGTCTGATGGGGACCTTGGAGCTGGACAGTGACTCCCTGTGGGTGGGCGTTGTCCAGACTTCGTGCAGAGCCTGCCTCCTCAGAGCATCCGGAAGCGTGCGTGGCGTGGTTTCAGAATGTGCGATGATGCACGACCCCAGCCCCCTGCCTCCAAGCGGGGGGCCCACACACTGCCCGCACACTGCCCCATTGCTCGCCTTTTAAGTTCCCTCCTGAAATGCGACTGACTTTCTGCAATACGGCCAAATGCCATTTTTAAGCATGCTCTACAGCGGGCTTTACAGAACAGGGCCGCTTTTGGTATGCACGTGTTCACTACCTCTAACTCCTCCGTCAGCCGGTGCGGAAGTGGGTGTGCCTCAGGACTGAGGTGTGAGGACAGCGGCCTGACGTGTCGAAGCCCATCCTCCAAGCAGACGTGT
>NW_006487531.1:0-684 GCF_000325575.1 Pteropus alecto | reverse complement strand
GCAGCCGTGGGCAGCCCCTCCTTCAGATGAGAAGCGCCAAGCAGTGCCGACGATGAGAACGGTGGCTCAGTCTTAAATATTTGGTTAAACTCACTCTCTTTTTAAGGAGGAAAGGAACTGGACGTTTTCGACATTAGTATGAAGGGGGTCTGGGGGCTTTCCCGTTTAACCACTGGGCCCCAGCTTCCCCTAGAGACAGGTGTGCTGAGAGCATGTCACCACTAGGGGGCGCAGGACACCCGGGCCGGGGAGGGGATTCTCACAGCTAAGGAAGGGCACAGGTCTGTACCTGAGGTGTCTCATTTTTTAGCAGCAGTGGGGGGGTCATCTCACCTGGCACGCGGACCCCAGTGGGAGGAGGGTAGGGTGAGTGAGGGCTGGACAGCCAGGGCACCCTGGTCCCCGGTTCCCTAGACCACACACTTGGCCCGGGCGTGTGCAAATGCAGCTGAGGTTGGGCCGTGGGGGCGGGGGCGGGGGGCCCACGAAGCCCTGGCCTGACCCCGCCTTCCTGACCCCATCTCTCCTCCTCTCCCTCCCAGGTATGGTACAGAGAGGACGTCAGCCACCCCAACCCCGAAGGCTCATCGTGGTCCCTCGTGGACACCCCAGGGGAGGCAGTCCAGATCAGCTGTGGGCCCCACGACCTCCTGTGGGTCACCCTCTGGGAGGGGCAGGCGTTGG
>NW_006487530.1:0-685 GCF_000325575.1 Pteropus alecto | reverse complement strand
AAAAAAAAAACAAAAACGGTCATGTGCCATGAAAAGAAGAGTCTTGTATTATTTGCAAGTCGCCTGACAGGTATTCAGAGGGTGGGGGAGGGAACTGGAGGACCACAAGAAACCAGGTGCAGGAATGAGGCCTGGCGGGCGTGGTTATTTACGATTCCACCGCTTTTGAGCAGCTCAGGGGGTACACTGCTGAATTAGTGATGAGACAGAAGATACAGGCTGAAAGAATAGGGCATAAGGCCTGAGCCAAGTGCCCAGATCAGATAGGAAGAAATAGAGAGGTTCTCTGGAAGGTTCTCAGAGTGGTGGACAGGAGTCGGGGGAGAATTAGAGGCTTCATGGGGAAGGGCGGGAGAGAGGGAGATCCTGTGGCTAAACACCAAGAAGACAGACGGAAAAGCAAGACCCTAATGGAGGTTTTCCTCCCTTGCTCCCACCCTCTTCTCTCCCTCTCTCCCTCTCTCTCTCATGAAATTCTGAGTGCTATGCTACATAGAGCCTCTCCGCCCCACTATAAATCACTAGTGAAGTCTTCATTTCTCACTAAGGCCTTGTGACTGAGTTTGCTTTTTAAGAGAAACAAGAAAATGCTAAATCCTGCTTTGGAGGTGGCATGAGGGAAAACGAGGGAATAGCCACATACATACTCATTTGATTCCTACAGTCCTAAAAGATGGTTGGTGGA
>NW_006487529.1:0-684 GCF_000325575.1 Pteropus alecto | reverse complement strand
ATGTATTTAAATATTTTTAATTATAAAATATAAGAAATGATAACCTGAGTCAAATAGTGACAATGAGGATGAAAAACTAAGAATGAATCTTGAAGATTTTAAAGATACAAACATCCTAGACTTTGGATTTAGATGTACAAGGCGTGGCGGGTTTAAAATTTAATGAGTTCCCCGTCTCTTTCACCTTTTGGTTGTTTTTTTCCTTTTTACTTGATAAATTTTAGTCTCTGCTTTCTGAGTAGTAATCCAAAGGGAAGAATCACATATGGGGACGGTCAAAAAAATCCACGGTTATTTGTCATTTCAGCCTAACATAAGGATTGCAAGTCTTTCCAGACAGAATAGGAGAAAATTGAATTTCGTTGTTATCTTTAAGTCAAAACGAACCGGAATTTGTGGCTGTACCAGCAGAAAGGGTACCTCGTGAGCTCTTTTCAGCGCTGTGTCTACGTGTGGGGACGGCGTAAATGCACATCTCACACCTGCCCGGGGCCACCCGGACCGCCTCTGGGGTGGGTGGCTGTGACACCCGCCTGGCATCTCCCCCTCCCGCCCCTCGCTCCTTCGCTCGCACCTGCAGGGCTTCCCGTGAGGCGCCTTCCTGGGCTGCGAGGGGTCAGCCTGGGTGTCCCCGAGTCCACGGGCCCTTGCCAAGAGCGAAGCCAGCGAAGCGAATGCAAACTG
>NW_006487528.1:0-684 GCF_000325575.1 Pteropus alecto | reverse complement strand
TTTATTTGAGCCAAACTGATGACATATGCTGGAGAACAAGTTCTCGAAAGCTTCTTTTATGCATTTGAAATTAAGAAGGGGACGTAAAGAAGATTGAAGAAACCAAGGTGGCATTGAATAACGGGATAGTTAACAAGATCTGTGCTGTCTCGAGAGTTAATACCCCCTTCCAGGAGTATTATTTCTGGTATTTCAAAGGTGTGTTGACTTATATGCACAAGTACAACAGACAGGGCTGGCTTAAAACCTTTCACTAAAGATGTTATAGACTTGGGGCATCACTATCCACCATGCCCGGTTGGGAACTGACAATCAGATCAGTATGTGAGGTTACTTTCCATAGAACGCCTCCCCCCTTTTTTTTTTGTCCACAATGTTCAGGAAAGGAGAGAGTTGTACCATATGACTGGGGTATTGCAGACACATCCTCAATAAATGCTTGTTGGGTGAGTGAAGTAAATGAATACTGAGTAGGGATTTCAGGTGATTTCCTTACTTAACCAGGCTCAGTTCCCACCATAACCCTTTGAGCTAGGCATTAAACATCCCGTTTTTAAAACAAGAAAACTGAGGCACATGTACATTAACTTTCTGACCACAACTTCCCAACCCAATGTCTTACCCACTTCCCAAGCCTGGCTGAGACAGAAAACACAGGACTTTAATGATTTAAGGAAAAAAAAA
>NW_006487527.1:0-684 GCF_000325575.1 Pteropus alecto | reverse complement strand
CTAAATTCACTCCTTCGACAAGGACGTGCGAGATGCTCTTTTAGGAACAAGACGATCACGGTCAAGACAGTTTAAGTCGCACTCCGGAAAACCAGCCTGCAGGCAACGTGAAAAGGGCCGAGGGTGGGCTGGCGTCTTTAACGTTTCACAATGTGTGTGAAGAACAGGGCACCATGGCGGCCAGAGCGACAGACGCGTGTGCCTCCTGGAGTGCGGTAGCGGGGGCTGCACCCCCCGCCCTGGGGAAGGGGGGGTGAACAGCCCGTGCTTCCCAGGGCTGTGGGAAAGGGGCAGGTGTAGAGGCGCCTAGCGGGACGGTCAATGGGGGCAGCTGCTTGACAGCCAGGACGCAGTGACATTCGAGCCGTGCACATGAGTGCACTATGCTAACACGCCGCCTTCGGAGTTCATCTCGAGGGCACAGTCAAGGCTGTGGAGGGGGACAGAGACACATCGCCGTGGCTTCTGGTTCTGGAGAACCAGATGCAGCCGGCACGTCCAGTGTCGGGGACCGGTCACGGGAACGGGATGGGGCTTGGCCCCCAAACCACCGCTCACCTCAGTGAGGTGGCAGACGCACAGAAGGCGTGAGGACATGCGTGACGAACCGCTAAGCAAAACATGTGCAGGTTACGGAATGACTTGTAAAAAGGGCGGGTCCACTGTGCGACAGACACGGCCCCC
>NW_006487526.1:0-684 GCF_000325575.1 Pteropus alecto | reverse complement strand
GTCTACCACAACCAACCCCAAGACTCTGAAGTGATTTCTTAATGAAATGTAACATTTTGATACTTCAGAAAATACAGGATTTCATTTGAGAGGATGCTCTCTGTGTTTACAGTAATCACAAGAACATCCCAGAATAAGTTAAGTGGGTAAGATAAAAACTCATGCTTCAAAACTGTCTTCCTACGTCAACAGGGGTATCTGTTTCACCACACACAAAAAGGAACTGTTCCTCTGAAAATATGAATTAATTAGTTTTCAAATAGAGCACAGAGTAAAAATGAAAAAATATTTAATCAGGCCAGCATTGCCTGTCTCCTTCTAAGTCAGTGGCAATGCCTTAGCATGTTATCAGGAAGTGGCCTCACACCATTTACAGCCATCGTAATAACGTTTAGTAAGTTTATTTTACATTTCTGTGAAATTACCATCCAGCACTGTCTAATAAAACTTTTTGTGGTGATGGAAATAGTCTGTATCTGCACTGTGCAATAAAGTACCTTATTGGATAATGTGGATTACAGACTTAAAATTAAATAAAATATAGTTCCTCAGCTGCACTAGCCACAACTGGCTACTGAGCACCTGAAACATGGCTAGTGCAACTGAGGTGCTATGTTTTAATTTTTTTAATCGTTTATTTTTTATTTAAAGCAGTTTTAGGTTCATAGCAAAACTGAGAGGAAG
>NW_006487525.1:0-684 GCF_000325575.1 Pteropus alecto | reverse complement strand
GTTCAAATCTTCCCCCATCTATCTCAGCTGAGTCAGGACTTTTGCCTATTCAGGGGCATTTTTAGGTCTCTTTCAGAAGCTACTTTAAGCATTTCAAGTACAGAGACGATTAAGGCAGGGAACTGGTTATAAAGGTGTTGGGAGGGTTGGAGGAGCAAAGGGAAACAGAGGACATTTCCCTTCAGGATCGCAAAGCTGCTGGTAAGTCTGGACTAGAGTCGCAGCCTCACCAACACTGCTGATGCCGCCAGCAACGCCAGGGGCGTCATAGCCGCCTGCGGTCAGTGACCCCAGTAGCCCACTGCTGGCAACAGACACGAGTGTTTTTCTCACTTTATCAGCCAAAGCAAGTCACAAGGTCAGCCCAGATTCAAAGATGGGCAAATAGGTTTCACCTCTTGACGCAATGAGTTACCGAGTCATTGCTATGTTCTTAACGTTTGTGCCCTCATCCCACAATAAAAATTCATGTGTTGAAACCTAACCCCCAGACTGATGGTACTAGACGGGGCCTTTGGGAAGTGCTTAGACCATGGGGGTGGAGGCCTCATGAGTGGGCTTAGTGCTCTTATAGAAGAGACCCCACAGAGCTCCTTGGACCCTTCTGCCTATGAACCAAAAAGAGTGACCTTGCCAGACATGGAATCCACCAGCACCATGATCTTGGACTTCTCAGCCTCCAGA
>NW_006487524.1:0-684 GCF_000325575.1 Pteropus alecto | reverse complement strand
ATAAAAAATGAATCATTCTATAAAGTAGTATAATCATTGAATATAAGTAAAAGAAGTAAAATCCAAAACTTGATTCAATACAAGGAAACAGAGAAATTCAGAAAAGTTAAAATTAAAAAAGAAAGGTGGGTTAAAATAAATCAGGTGAATGCAATTAATAATTTAAAAATACATGGTTTTTAATCTTGATAATTTACAAGGTATTACTGAGGCACACAAAAGCACTTCATAGCAAAAGACTTTTTAATACTAAAAGACTATCAACTTACAATGAGGTTATAAATTTATTATTTCATTGATTCAAATAAATCAGAAACAACTTTTATAAAAAAGAGGCTACAGAAGCTATACTATGATACAAAAATGCAACAAAATATTTAACATACTTCTGAGTCTATTGGGCATAACTAGTAAGAATAAGAAACTTCATACATATAAACAAGAAAGTAGATTGTATAAACAGTAAACTGAACTGAGATAATAAATAATATAACTTTTTCTAGTGCATATGAAAATTGTATCATAAGCCCCAAAGGACGCTTTAATTAATTCTAAACAATAGAGCAAGAAGAGTCACCTAGAAATTATAACAAGATTGAAGTCTCTATCATCTAAACTATCAAACAATTTTTAACACCTGTGTAAAAGGAAAATACAAAATGGAGTAGCAGCATTTATTTTAAA
>NW_006487523.1:0-684 GCF_000325575.1 Pteropus alecto | reverse complement strand
CAGATGAAAAAATCAGGTGGATAGTTTGTAATTTATACATGAAGCTGTAAGATCCAAGCCAATTGGCTCTTGGCAATTCTCCAACTTTGAGAATCTGACGAAACTGTCCTAGGACAAAAGGAGGATGTGAAAAATGATCGTCTGTGTGCCACCACCATTTCATGCTTGACCTAAGTAAATTGTGCGTGGGTGCAAAAAACAATTTCTAACAAGTATTGTTACTTAGTTGTATTACTTGGCTCCTGTGTACAGAGAGCAGTAGTAGTATTTACCTGGCACAAGGCAAGCTGCGTCTGTCCAAAGTGACACTCCTGAATCAGTTGTAGAAAGCAAACACTGTGGCAGAATGTGAATACGTATACAATGGTGTCAAAACTGTGTTCGTGTATACAAGAGTTTTGGACTGAGTTAATTAACAAAGCCAAACAAAATAAAGTACATCCTCGCCTTCATTAATCTTGGAAAGATTGGGATAGACCCGAGCTAGGTTAGTCTGCTCCTGAGCTATAATATGCAAGAGGGGAGAAAGATATTTCTCAGATATTTTACTTTTTTCCTAAGGCTAGTTCAGAAAGCGCAATGGTATGATTGGCCTGCTCTCACAGCAGCATATGTGTCTGCTCTTTTGGTCTGGACAGGCGATTTTCAGACCCCTCCCATTTCTGCAAAGCCTTTGAAAATTAA
>NW_006487522.1:0-684 GCF_000325575.1 Pteropus alecto | reverse complement strand
CTTACAAATCGAGCTCCTTTATTCTAATTGCAGCTAATTTCAAATATTTCAAATAGAACATTTCACTGTCTATTAGAGTCCACGAGCTCTACTGCTCACAAATATCACTGAATTTGGCTCAAAGGAATTCACTTTATTTTTCAAGCTGATGTAACAGATAAGGATTTGAGCTAACTTTTTACCAGGCAATTCAAAGGTTACAGGGCACTATGCTGGTTGTGCATTAAACTATGCAGTCCATCAACATAACTTCACCTCGAAAAAGACTTTGAGTTCTAGGAAGCGTGAGCCATCCGTTTAACTCGGAGGAGCAACTACTGGAGAAACCATTCAGCCTGGAGAGAGCAAACGACGTGACTGACATGGTACTGAAGCGTTAACTGCTCACCTAACATTCAAGCAACTGCTGACGCAGGTGGTGAGGGGACCCAAGGGGCCAAATCAGGGTGATTATATGAGGACCTAGCTTTGGTTTGTAGTAACAGACTCAGACCGTATTCCATCATGTGGCACCCGCAATGTAAGTTTACTTGGAAGTTACTGCAGAATCACGGAGCAGCCCATCGGCCAGGTCCTCCGGGGTGCTCCCTGCTGGGTGGGTGACTACTTCGGGAGTCTGCGCTGCATGAAGGAACTGGGTGGTTCTCCTCCTATGAGCTGAGTTTATCATTCACCTGTGCTGCT
>NW_006487521.1:0-684 GCF_000325575.1 Pteropus alecto | reverse complement strand
TCTGTTTCAGATACAGTTTAGGAGCCGTCTTGGGGACACGCAGAGTGCGTGAGGAACAGATACAGAGGCGAGGGGGACACACGGACCCCCTCCGCGGCTCCACGGCCGCCAGCCCGTGGGGCGGGACTTCCACTCTACCCGTTCCGCCACTGCTTCGGCGTCTACGCCCTGCCGCCTCTTATTTGCAGTGTTGAAACGGCTCCAGTTGTTAGTCTGGAGGGAGACTAGATAAATGATGTAAACTAAATGCACCGTGTGCACAGATGCACGGTGACGAGGGCACGTGCCTGATGCATTTTTGTAATTTTGGCCATACTGCAGCCATACTTACCTGGGCTCTTGTTCACTTGTTAATTTGTTAAATGAGACAATAAGGTCTTTAAGGACAATATACCTGGATTTAAGATACATGCGTTCTCTGCTTCCAGTGTGCTGTATGCTTCCGGACGCAAACGTTTTTCATTTTGCAGGGTGCAGTAAATGAGAACTGTGCCTTCCGTGGCGCACGTAGAGGTTCAAAGGAGCAAAGTTCAGTGGGCTGTAATTAACCTCCAAGAGGGGTTAGGAATCTAAGGTGAATAATTCCACCGCCAATTAACTTGCCGTCTGAAGAGCATCGCTGACTCTTGTGCAGGGCAGAGCAGGCGCTCAGTGCGATGCTCCTTCATGCCTGCAGTCACTCGT
>NW_006487520.1:0-684 GCF_000325575.1 Pteropus alecto | reverse complement strand
CCACAGATTACCACAGGTTATGTGACCCAGAGGTCTTTCCTGCCCCAGGCAGTTCTGTTCCCTGGGGACTTGGAACCTTGGGGAATGACGTGGGTGGATGCGTGGGTGTGTGTGGGTGTGTGAGAGAGCAGGCATGCGAGCGAGCGAGCACACAAGAACATTCCTCTCAGCCATGGCTCTGACCCACGTAAGCGGAGGGGATGGAGTGTGATCTGTCTGGTCACCCACTCTCTTGACTGCTTCCTGGTTTGCCTGCCTCGGTGAGGCAAGCATCTGGGCTGCGGGGGCCTTGGGAGCTGGGCGCTGGGGGCTTCCTAGGCCTGCGGCCGGTTAGGAGCTGAGGAGCTGAGTCTTGCCAATAGCTATGGGAGGGCCCACGTGGATCCACTCCTAGACTGAGCCTTTGGATAAGACCCCAGCCCCCAGCGTGGGCGACACCTTGGCTGCAGGCTGTGAGAGACACTGAGCTAAGCCTTGAGATGGCACCCTGCCCCTCCTCTCTCCCCACAGGCAGTGGGAGCAGAACGGGGTGCGTGGAGAACCCATAGCAGCGGGCCCTCGTCCCGGCCCTTACCTCTGCAGCTGCCTCCCCGCGGAGTCCATCACCACCATGCCATTCTCCATCTGCTTCATCTCCTTCCCTGGGACGCTCGTGCCCCCTAAACCTGGCAGGAAAGGGGGCGG
>NW_006487519.1:0-684 GCF_000325575.1 Pteropus alecto | reverse complement strand
CACAGAAGGCGGGGACTAGGCCGGCGGCTCAGGTGGCCGCTGGCCGCCCGGCATCTCCCACGCCCGCTTGGCGCCGGCCTGGCCCCTCTGGCTGGATCCCGGCCGCCGCCCGCCCGGCCGCCCGCCAGCGGCAGCGGTTCCCAGACAATGGAGCGGGAGCAGGAGCTGGAGGTGGGAGGAATACTCAGCACATGGGCTGCCCCTCCGCCTCGCCGGGTCCTAGTGCCCTACGGATCCCCAACCACCCGGTGCCCCCACGCTCAAAGTTGGGAAGAAAGCCACTTCCCTGCCGACCGAACAACAGGGGCCTGGCCCGTCTCTGACAAGAGGGACTGGACACGTTCTGTTCGCTCCCTCTTGGAAGCTCCTGACCCAGGAGGAAAAAGCCACTTCCTCTGCCTTTCCCCCGCCCCACAAGCAGATCATCTGTAAAGGCATCTGACACCTGAATCAGAACCAAAATTCAGGGACGAAGAGGGACCAAACTGCAGGAGTGGAAAGGGGGTAAAAGGGGGCCAAAGAGTCAGGTGACAGCTACCAGAGCCTGCCCTGACAGCAGCCTGGGCCACTCCCGTGAAGGAAGGGCTCCAGGTGCAGGCAGCAGTTCATGCCCAGTCCCATCCCAGAGAGAGGGCCCTGGGCCTAGGGAGGATGAGGGCATGCCTCTGCTCCCCAGGGAAGGCC
>NW_006487518.1:0-684 GCF_000325575.1 Pteropus alecto | reverse complement strand
GGGAGGCAGGGAGGAAAAGTGGCCTTGGGGGAAGCCACTAAGCTACCTGCATATGGGAGGCGGCGGGAGGGACCAGGGTGCGGCATCTAAGAGAGATAAGGGCCTCGGAGAGTGGCTAAGGCCCCAGAGGCTCCTGGGAAATGTGGTGGGGTCTCAAGGGCACATACTGTCCAGGACTCTGGTCGACCTGAGCCCGGGGTGGCTGTCTCTTTGGAAGGCCCGTGACTCACTCGTGACAACACAACGCGTGAGGATAACCTGCCACGCACACACATTCGCGTAAACGCAGGGGCGGACGGACGGGCTCCGTACCTGCCTCCCTGTGTGCGCTCAGGGTGCTCATGGTGGCTGAGCACAGGGCCTCCACCCCTGGCTGCATCCTGGGAAGGCGGGTGGGGGGTGTCTCAGGAGGGTGGGGAGAAGAGCTCTGACTGGGCCACCCGCCCCAGCTCCTTCTCCCCGTGGCTGTCTCTCCCTCCTCTCTGAAGCCCCAGGGAGTGAATAAGGAGGACCCCGAAGGCTGAGACCACATGGAGACGCGGGTCCCCCTGACCTCTGGGAGCCCCTGTGTGCCCAAGCTCCTTCTTCCCCACCTCCCTGTCCCTTCCTCGACCTCCGCCTGCCTCCCTGAGTGTCTGCCCGCCTCCCTCTCTCTCCTCTCTCTCTCCTTCTCCCCCCACGTCT
>NW_006487517.1:0-684 GCF_000325575.1 Pteropus alecto | reverse complement strand
GGTTCCAGAAGGTTCCAGAACCTCTGGGCGCGCCACGGACGGAGTAGAGAGGAAGTTTCCCGAATGTCTGGGCGTGGAAGGGCGGGGCGTGGTAGACTTTCTGGAAGGTTTGGGCACTGAGAAGACTGGGTGGGAGCAGAGAGGAAGGTTCCAGAAGGGCTGGGCGCTGAGGGGAGGGATCGCGAGGAACGGCAGCGCCGAAGGTTCTAGCGAGTCGGGCACTGATTCTCGGGGGAAGAGGAAGTGAGCGGAGCGGAAGGCCTCGGAAGGTCTGGGCACTGGGCTGGTGTATGGGGCGCGGAAGGTTCCGGAAGGTTCCAGAAGGTTCCAGAAACCCGGCGCTGAGGGGCGTGGGGGCGAGGCGGGTGGAGCGGAAGGTCCGGGCACTGAGGCTGCTGGGAAGGAGGCGACAACTAGAGCAGGAAGTTACAAAGGGTCTGTGGAATCGCAAGGTGGGCAGCACGGAAAGTTCCAGGAGGTCTGGGCATATCACGGAGTTAGCGGAGAGGAAGCTTCCGGAAGGTCTGGGCACTGAACTTGAGGGGGTGGGGCGCGGCCAGCAGAAAGTTCCAGAAGATCTGGGCACTGAGGAGACTGGGGGTGGCGCGGAAGGTTCCAGAAAGTTTGGCGACGCTGTGACGGTTGTGTGGGTTCAGAGAGTCTGGGAACTGGGCGGAGGGAGGG
>NW_006487516.1:0-684 GCF_000325575.1 Pteropus alecto | reverse complement strand
CCCAGGCGGCTGCCTTCTGCAGGGGTTTCCACCACCGCGGCCTCCGCGAGCCTAAGCCGAGCGCCACACGTGTCAGCGCCACCGGCTCCAAGGGACGCGCCGGAATCGCGCGGAGAGGTTTTCACCGGCGTCCTGCTGGCTGAGCTCGGGCCGAAGACCCAGGGACCGCGTCTCCCTTCCCTCCGCGCGCCAGGCGCTGCTGGGGTTGTCCCCAGAACCCGAGCAGGCCCTGGCCTCTCCCTCCTTCCCCACCCTCATCCACACAGTTGCATTTTAACGTTCCTTTCGTCCCTGACAGCGCCCGAACTGCCCTTGGTGACAGAGGTCTGGGGACAGGCCAGGGGCTTCTGATACCCGGGCTTCGCTGCTTCCCTTGGCGACCTAGCGACTTCCAGCTGGGGGCAGATCGCCCATCAGAGGACACTGCCTTGTCCCGGGTGTGCCGTCAGCCCGGTGGGTGACCGAGAGGTAGCGCCACGGATGACAGATCAGAGACGTTCGTTTGGAAACTTAAGCGGACGTCACCGCTTCTACCCCGCCGTGTGTCCTCCTGAGGGATCAGGCGCTTCCTTCGTGTCACCCACTTGTCCTTCGTGTAACATTATCAACCGATCTCAGCAGTGGCACGTAGGATGCTAACGGTTTAAACGAAAATTTATATGTCACACATATACATGCACGTAT
>NW_006487515.1:0-684 GCF_000325575.1 Pteropus alecto | reverse complement strand
CTTCCTGGCCTGGCCGGGAGCCGCCTGGGGGCAGAGTCTGTGTCTGGCTCACCCTGGCATCGAGTCGTAGTTCAAAGACGCAGGAGTGTGGCAGTTGAGGGCCGAGGCCGCTCGGACTCAGGTCTGCACCTCAGATCTGCCATTTTTGACCTGTGTGGCCTCAAGAAACTCACTCTCTGCGATTCCCCAGGGATGTAGGTGACGCGGTTGACTGTAGTCTTGTAAAGAGTCCACAGGAGGGTTGAATGCGATGACACAGGTGAGGCTTTGGGCGGAGCACAGACCGGAGGCAGGTGGGGTTTCCGGCCCTGCCCCCCGCCTTCTTGCGGGTTTCACCTAAGGTTGCACTTTTTTTTTTTTTTTTAAAGGTTCTGCTCTGTAGCAGAGTTTGAAACCACTGGCTTAAGAAAAATAAATCCTTAAGTGGGCTCTTCGACTCGCCGTGCAAGTGTTCGACCAGAATCGTAGTTCCCGTACTGGCCTCGGCTTTGGGAACTGGATTATTTGGAAGGGGACATGAGCGGTGCTTGACGTAAGCAGCGCGAAGGAAGAAATGCGCTCTTCGCTTTCTCCCCAGGGAGGCGAGTTGGCTGACTGACAGGGTGGCTGTGCTTCAGAGGCGCGGGACAGCCCGAGCCCTCGGTGCAGGGAGCACCAGGCAGCGGCCGGTGCTTGCCAGGCACC
>NW_006487514.1:0-683 GCF_000325575.1 Pteropus alecto | reverse complement strand
GGGGCCAGTTAAAGACAGCACAAGGCTGGTGTCAAGGGACTCTGCTAGCACATGCAGCCTCTTAAAACTTTTTTTTTCACAGACCCAATTTAATTGGACCCTTAAGTTTTTTATTTGGTTTTTGCAAAACGTGTCTTTTGTTTGCATTTTTAAAATGGCTTTATTGACATATAATTCACACATACCATACAATCCATCCATTTAAAGTTTACAATTCAATGGTGTTTGGTATGTTACATTATTAATCTTTTTAAAATTGTGGCAAATTTATCTATAACAAAATTTGCCACTGTAACCGTTTTTAAGTGTACGATTCAATGGCATCAATTATATTCACAATGTTGTGCAACTGTCACCACAATCTATTTCCAAAATTTCATTGCCCAACGATATCTTTTCATGACTTTAAAAGATGCCTGCTTTGAGTGGGCAAACTGAGAAAAGATGCCCTCTGGACCATCACAACCCAGGCCTGGGTATATTTTGTGGTGAATGGAGCATGGCTGGACTTCAGCCCCCATTTACCTGTGGCCAGGCAGCATGTGCAGCACACACCTCCACAACCTTTTACAGCAGCTCTGTTGATACTATCACCTCAGCACAGGCATCCAGACAGAGCAAGAACCTGCCATCTGAGGCAGCTGAGGGGAGGAGAAAGAGCACATTCATTTGCTCATTGTTCT
>NW_006487513.1:0-683 GCF_000325575.1 Pteropus alecto | reverse complement strand
CACTAGCCACATGTGGCTGCTGAGCACTTGAAATGGGGCTACTGAATAACGGATTGACTTTTCAATGTAATTTAAAATTGGTTCAGATTTAAATAGCAAGTGTGTGGCTATGGTATTGGACAGCAAAGTTCTAAGAGTTTCAAGGTAATGAGGGCCAAAGCCAGTCTTCAGAGCCAGACCCCGGCAGACCTGGGAAACTGCCCTCTGGGTCACTGCTTCGCTGTGTGGTAGCATGAGAGCTGAAGGTTCTACCTCCAGGCGTGTCCCGGGTAAACCCCCCACCCTCATCCCTCTGCCTCCACCCTGTGAGCACCTCCTTATCTCTGCCCTGCCCAACTGCACAGCCTCTCTCCTCACTGATCCCTATAATCCTCCCAAATCACTATTTTAAAAATATAAATCAGACACGTCATTCCTTTGCTAAAACCTGTAGTTTCCGTTTGCACTCAAAACGGTATCTAAACCTCCTGCTCTGGTTCCGGAGGCCTCGTATGATCTGCCCCTGCCTGGACCGCTGACCTCGGCCTTGACTTTTCTCTCCACGGCTCACCAAATCACAGTCACCAAGGCTCCTTGCCATCACTCAAGCATGCCAGGCCACACCTGCCGCGGGGGCTGGGCACATGCTGTTCCATCGGTCTACAATGCTCCTCCCCATGTGGCTGGTTCCTTTTCAGCAGTCA
>NW_006487512.1:0-683 GCF_000325575.1 Pteropus alecto | reverse complement strand
GAGCCTCTCTGAGCCTCCTGTGGAATATTATTTCTTTGGATTTTTGAAAAATTGAAATATGACAATGTTATATAAGGCACCTACAACAGGAATGGCACATTACAGGTCATGACATGACTTGCTAATGCTACAGTTATTATTTTATCATCATTACTAATCCTTTCATTGTCGACTGCAGAATTAAAAGCTATGCTAACAACAAATGTCACAATTCCATAGATTCAAGATCAGTACGGGAAGGTGATGAAAACAGGTTATGAAACTGGCCCCTGAGCCTGGATTGGGTCGGCTCCCCCAAAGCAGGCAGGCTCATCTCCACCTGGTGCAAAAATGAGGCCAAACTGTTTGGGCAATGGGTGAATGTTAACCTCAACTGCAGAGTTTCAAAAGTCAACTTTAGCTTTAGTAATAAATCCAAAACAGCTTTAGAAAACACAGTGTGTTTAACTCGTGCCCAGAGAAGCAGTATTGAGTGGGGGGTCGGGAGGCAATGAGTCTTGAATCAGGCTGCCCAAGTTTTTATCTCTGTTCTGCCGCTGAGTAGCCTTGTGACCTCTGGAAAGTTATTTCATCTTCCTGTACTTTAGTTTCCTCACCTATAACATGTGCACAGTAACAGAACCCACCTCACAGCCTTATTGAGGTCTCAACAGAGTTATGTATGTTAAGGCACTTGGTGTAGT
>NW_006487511.1:0-683 GCF_000325575.1 Pteropus alecto | reverse complement strand
AGGACCTTCTGCATGTAAAGCAGCCGTGCTAACCACTACACTATGGAACGTCTGATTGATGCTTTTAGATGGAGGCTCCCTACACACTTCAGGGAAGACATGGCATAGCTCCCAGCATATCCCAGATGGGAAAGAAACGACCCTCTGTTGCTTGCTTTACAATGAATCAATAAGAAGTTATTTATTTTCTAAAAGCATAAAAACACATACAAAAAGGGACTTATTCTTGGCTAGAATTAAGAGATAAAATTGTTGTAACAAACGACCCAGTGGGCAAGGCCACCGTAGAGAAAATATTGCTTCTAAACCATTAATTATCTTAATCACCACTTTGCCCCAGACTCTTTAGAAGGTTACTACTTCTAAATTAGACATAGACAAAGAGTTAGTTTTATTAAACCAGACTCATAAAAGTAAAGTTGTGCTTCTTCAGGTTGACAAAATAAAATTCCAAGGCTCTGAGGAAAATAATCTTATGTCAATCCCAGGGAACTTTTCTCCCCAAGAGTTGATTGGTCACTTTCTGTGGAAGAAAAGAAAGACAGGAAAGAAGTTAGAAACTTTTGCTATCAGGCAGACAGGCAGTCTTTACCCCAGACATATTGCTGGAGACCAGAGTGGTTCTACCTTCCAGTGTGCTTTATCTTCTTCAGCTACAAAAACTATGGTACTTATATAAAAAA
>NW_006487510.1:0-683 GCF_000325575.1 Pteropus alecto | reverse complement strand
TAGCTTCCAAGATCAGACAAGATCGGGCACGTTCACGGTGGCCTGGCCATAGACTAATCTCACTCTTTAGATCCCACAGGTTTATGGCAACCTAGTGGAAATACTTCCAAAACTCTGCCCTCTGCTGTTTTCTCACCCAAATGTAAGCTACAAGAAGTCGGGGAGTTTTTTCCACCCCCTTTTGTAAACTGGTGTGTTCCGTGCACCTAGACCTGTTGTTGAATGAATAAATCTCTGCAGTGGCATATTTACATTTTGTAGCAAATACTACTAATAATTCTTTCTAAAACCGGTAAAAAAAATTCTTCAAAGAAATCAGGGGATGGAGTTATAATACTTGTTAACCCTTATCACACAACCGACTACATTAAGATGCTTTTGACCGAACTCTGTATAATGCTTGTGGTCAGTCTGCTTATGAAGATGACATGTTAAATAAGGTCTGTTTATTGGCAGAATGGCAGAATCTGTTTAAATTGCCATGTCAAGATGTTAAGTAGGTAAGATGAGTTGTTGCTATAACAAAGTAAAAATTGTAAGCAATGTAATTAGTTTACGAGAAATCCGTGTCCTTTTTGTTTTCCATATTAATTTAGTGCAGAGTGTGGCTGTGCATGACATGTCCTAGCAGAACGCATTACATAAAAATTCTATGGCATGTGGCAGATGAAGAGAAAAAGCCC
>NW_006487509.1:0-683 GCF_000325575.1 Pteropus alecto | reverse complement strand
CTTTTGTTCTTTAGAGTCCACATATAAGTGAGATCCTAAAGACCTAATAAAATTTCTATTAATTTTTTCACATAAGGCAAATTCAAGGAAATATGAATGTAAAAGATTATATTTTTAGGCAAATATATGGCCTCTAGCTTTTTCTTTTGAGATTTTTTCAGTCCCTTATGAAAGTTTAATTTCTATTCCATGGACATATATGTGAAATATAACATAGAAAAAAAAAGATATGTGATACTGTCTACAGTGATTATGCACTTTGTTTTAGGCTGGGAAATGAAGAACAACAGCCTGAAGTTCCAATTCTTTATCATGATGTTACATCTCTTTTGCTTGTCCAGATCTTAATGATGCCACAACCGTTACGCAAAGGTATGTCTTTATAAATCAGATTCTTAGATATAGTCTATATAATGAATATTCTAAAAATCCTGGGGACAAATATAGTATTTAGTCTGATGGAAATGTTTAGAGGTAAGTAACTTTTTTTTTCTATTATTAGTAAATAATAATATATATAAAGAAGATGACAGTGAAATAAAAAGTTTTTCCCTTATGGGTCTATTCTTTTTAGCTTTTTAGTCCATAATGAGGTATAGATATGGGCAAATCACTCTGAAAACTTTTGTTTTGAAAAGTTAAAAAGATAATACAAAAATATGAAAACAGAGCAAATTGTCAGC
>NW_006487508.1:0-683 GCF_000325575.1 Pteropus alecto | reverse complement strand
TTATTATTTTACATATTTTACAAATAAGGAATATCATAACTTTACGGATGAGGAAACTGAAGTCCTGGGAATTTCCCAAGGTCATTTGACTAAGTAAGTATTAAAGCCAAGGGTTAAACTCTGACAATCTGGCTCTAAAGCTACTTTCTATTATTCCACAGGCTAGTTACGTGATTATTATGCAGAGTATAGTGAAATTAATGGCATTTTGCCATGAATCTTCACATCTGTAATGTGCTAGTGAGTGGAGAGTTTTAATTAGCTTTAGTTATCAGAGCCAGTTATTATATGTAAAGTCTACTTTACCCACTGTCATCTTTGCTAGTAACTTTGGGAGCTTGGAAGGCAGTCTGTAATCTTTGTGTTTCTCTCAGCCTCTTGTGTTTGGATAATGACTTCCAGAAGAAAGAGCCCATCGGTATGAACATGAGAGGAGGTGATTTGTCAACAAATTCTAGAACATCTGTATCAAAATGACTATTTTTCTTTAAGATAGTTACTTTGAGAGGACATCCAAGTCAAATTGCTTTTTAGTTATGCCTCATTTTTATGCAAAATAATAGTGCTACCTTCCTTACCAACGTTAGCTCTGAAATCTTTTTCTTGTTTCCATGGTGGTCTCTGAGTTACTTCCGGGCAGGGCTGAGCCTTCTCCTCACTGTGTCCTCATATCCAGCACAGAA
>NW_006487507.1:0-683 GCF_000325575.1 Pteropus alecto | reverse complement strand
GGAAGAGAAAGAGCTGGGTCCTGCTGCAACTGGCCGGGGAAGTGTCCAGAACAGATTTATGGAAGGACAATGTGTGAGTTTACAAAAGAAGGTGATGATCTGGGGCCAGTGGCTCTCTGGAAATACCTGTCAGGCTGGCCTGGATTTTATTTTTGGGTGTGGGAGTGATAGGACTTGCTCAACTGAGAGATTCAGAGAATTGCAGTAGGCTTGTGGCATCTGGCAAGGTTTCACAGGTCCTTGTTCCCAGAAGACAGAAAGGCCGGAGGTGGGACAACACATTCAGGCCGGTGTGTGAACCATTGGGCCGTCATGCCCCAGAGGAGCCGATGAAGGAATTGTCTGTCTGTGAGGGAATGCCTGGGGATGGGATACAGGTCTCTGTCCTCAGCCCTGTCTGTCTACCATTTCTATTCTTGACTTGAGCAAACATGAACAAGGCACCAGGAGCAAACATTTGAAGGACATAATGCAATGGCTATTGGTTTTGAGACAAAGATCCACCTCCTTAAATGTTCCTAGGACCTTGCATGTCTGTCCCCTGCCTGCTTTTTCAAACCTTTGTTGAACCATCCTCCCCTTCCTTCTGCATCCCAGCCCATATGGCTTTCTTTTAGCTGTGAGAACATTCCATGCTTAGGACGCACCCCAGGGCCTTTGCTCATGCTGCTCTCACATTGAGC
>NW_006487506.1:0-683 GCF_000325575.1 Pteropus alecto | reverse complement strand
GGCCAGACACGGCGACAGCGAGGATGGGTGCGGGGGCGGGAGGTGTGCGGGGCCAGGGTGAGGGGTCGGCGTGTCTGGAGCAGAAGCAGGGCTGCCAGGCTCGGGGGTGTCCTCCTCCCCCAGGGGGAGCAGGGCGGCTAGGGACACAGGGCCTCCATGTGTTGGGGCTTTGGCCGGGGCACAGCGATGCTAGCAGAGATGGGACCCTGGGCTGCGCTGAGAACAGGCCCGCAGGGAGGCACATCAGGAGAAGCAGTTCGCTCCACCAGCCAGAGGCAGCTCTGGGCTTGGCCCCTGTTTCCTGGGAGGCTGGGACCTGATGGCTCTGATCTGGGCCATTGGGATGAGAGACTGCCCTGTCATTAAGCAACCGGGGCTGGGCCTGTCCCTCACTCTCAGTGAGAAGCGTCCTCCCACCTGCCAGCCAGCCCCTGGGGTAACCCGACCCGCACACCCAGCAGCTGCAGACCGGGCGGGTGTGTCCACCCCAAGCCCAGTTCCTGCTCTGAGGAGCTGAGCAGGCCTGCTCTACAGGACCAGGTGGCCTGGACGAGAAAACCACGTGCCCTGTCTGACGCGAGGCAGGTGCTTAAGACAACGACAGTTGCTGTCCCTTTAACGAGAAGATGAAAGACTTTTGTGATCCCTTCTGTCCCCCATAATTTTCTGATTCCACGGATTAT
>NW_006487505.1:0-683 GCF_000325575.1 Pteropus alecto | reverse complement strand
TTCTGTAGCAGCTGCAAATGAAATGGCATGATATTGCTATCAGATTGATGTCTGCTAATTCAGGGGCAAGTTCTTAAATAGCAAATCAACACAGCTATATTGAGAGTAAGTTTTTTTTATTAGATAGCAAACCAGATGTTATATTTGTAAGTATCTTCTTTTAATTACTTGATAAGCAACAGACCTAGGCCACAGCCTTTGTTTCACAATTTACACCTGGGAAGGAGAGTAATCAGAAGCACCAACAGCTGCCACCTCAAAGAACTTCTGGTGCTTCCTGAATAATCTCAAAACCGGTCTTCTGTGAGTGACCTCAACTGGCAAGGTACTGTGTCAAGTTGCTGCATTCTGCCTTCCGGTCAAGACGGCGGAGTAGGTAAATGCTGTGCTAACTCCTCTCACAACCACATGAAAATTACAAGTAAACCACAGAACAGCCATAATTGCGAGTCACCTGAAGTCTAACTGACCAGAAGTCCTACAACATGAGACACACAGAAGAGGCCACCTCAAAATGGGTAGGAGGGGTGGAGACTCAAAATGGACTGGTCTCAGAATTGTGTGTGTTGGCTAAGAACCGGGAGGTTCCCCCAGATGTGCGAGGGGTCCCGGCCCCACACCGGGTTCCCCAGCCCAGAATTCATGTGCCAGGAAGAGGAGTTTCCACAACTTCTGGCTGTGAA
>NW_006487504.1:0-683 GCF_000325575.1 Pteropus alecto | reverse complement strand
CAATGATGAACAAATTATTATAACAAATTATTTTAAAGATTTCTGAATAATTAATTGATTATTTTTATATATTGCTGGGGAAACATTCGATTTAACATGCTATCACTAAATGTTCTCTGAGCCACAATTTACTGTGAGAGGACTAGACTAAACCAAACCATTACAATAGTTGTCTCATTAAATTGAGTCATTAAATAATGTAGTGTTTAAAAGGTGACATTTTCTTTCAACAAAATTGTTCATAATGTTGAATCTTCCCTAGGCTTCTGCTAAACTAATATCAATTATGTAAAAAAAATTCTCTTTGTCTTTTTCCTAATATTCAGAGGAAGTCATTCAGTTTTTCATCGTTCATCATGATATTACCCTATAGATTTTCCATAGTTGCCCTTTATCAGGCTGAGGAAAATTGATGAGAGATGTTATCAGGAATGAATGTTTGGTTTTGTCAAATGCTTTTACTGCATCTATTTAGCTGAATATATCTATATCTACATCTACCTATATATTCTATTTTAGTTTGTCATTATAGTAAATTACGTTGATTTATTTTTGAATGTTAAGCCAGCTTTGCATTCCTGAGTTAACCTCTGCTTGGTCATAGTGTATTATTCTTTTGATCCTTTGTTATATTGAATTTCCTAAAATTTTGTTTAGAAATTTTGCATCTGTGTATACAACAG
>NW_006487503.1:0-681 GCF_000325575.1 Pteropus alecto | reverse complement strand
GACTTAAAGTAGAAATAAGAATTTACCAATATGAACATCTAAGAATCATGGTAAATTGTTTTTTAAATATGATTTAAAAATTACTTAATAAATTAAAATGTGATGCTGGCTGGCTACACTATATTCATGTGACTCTATAATGTAATAACATGTAGGTAATATTTTTGTGATTAAGGAGAAAATATTACCCTAAGGGCCAGGAAACCTCAGTTCTGGTCCTGGCTCTGCCACCAACCATTTTATAGCCTTTAACAACTCAGACCTCAGTTTCTTATCCTGTACCATAAGCGGGCAAGGTCCATATTTATTTTGAAGAGCTATAACTGAAGCTCTAAAGAGCCAATAACTAAGTTTCCTGAACTAAAACTTGCTAATATACTAACAAAAAAGATCAGGTGTCTGTCAGGACTCTCTCTAAGTAAGAAGTTCATTGTAATGAGACTCTTCTGGAGATAATGCCCCACCTTTGTCAACTAAACTGAATAAGAAGGGAATTGTAGCACCATGCCAAGCTGGTAAAGAAGATAGTTTTACTTAGGCAGAGCCTTGCCACGTCCCATTGCATTATGTGAGCCGTGCTAGTTAACACAAAGCAGTCTCCATCTAGCACACAATGTGCCCAGCAACCTAGCACATATTATTGACAAACACATTGGCAAGTGACTCTATTTTCAATTTCTA
>NW_006487502.1:0-683 GCF_000325575.1 Pteropus alecto | reverse complement strand
TAACCAATGTCACCCCAATCAATTTAATTAAAAAAGATTAGAAAGGCTGGTACGACTGACATATGGTAGGTGTTAAGAGAGAAAAATGAGAAAGATGATGTCTGTGAGGTAAACAGGGGCATGTTAGGAACACAAGCAGGGCTTCTTGCAGACACGAGTTCATGGCCTCTTTCCTATGGTTTCTTGGCCACAGGGGCATTATTCTATGTACGACAAAGCAGAAGGCATTCTTAAGCCCATGAATGTTGGTGTTGGCCAAGGTGTGATGGACAAGGCAAGCCAATCTGAACTCAGGATAACATTCTATTTCCATGAAAACAAATCAAGCTTCCCCCGCAAATGGACGAAGTCCAATGAAATGAACTTGCCACCGTGATGCTGCTGGCCTTAGATGTGTTTTTTATATTGTATTCCCCCAGAAGCTAATGCTGAGACAAGGATTTGTGCTTATGATGATTGTAAACACCTGGCTGCTTTGTTCTAAATCTCCCTGGATTCTAGGTCCAATCTTCAATGTTCATTTGCAAAGCCCTTCCCAAAACCCTCACACCAATTTTCAATGTTACTCCTTTCAAGTCTCTGACCACCTAGCTAGCTATTGGTTATAGAACCTTTTGTTTAGGTCATGCTTCCTTCCAGTCAAAATACATGATAAAAGGCATTGTTTGAAATCCTGCCTGCTG
>NW_006487501.1:0-683 GCF_000325575.1 Pteropus alecto | reverse complement strand
AGGGCGCCCAGCCTCTGTGTCCCGTGAGTCTGACGGGGACACGGGTCGGCGGCAGGAAGCGCGTCCGTGGCAGCTGCTGCTCCCGGCAGCGTTTACAGCAGCACCGTGGACGGCGGGCGGGGACAGGAAGTGAGACCAGCGGCTCCAAACTCCGGCTCGTGGGGCGACAGGTCCCGGCGCCTTCCAAAACGAGGAGCAGTCCTGGAAAGAACAAAGCGTCCCGTGCCGTGCGAAAAACGGTGCACGTAATTTGACTTAGTTTTTCTCCGTCTTCTGCAAAACATAGAAACAGCATTTTTCAAACGGAAGGGGTGAGAACAGCTGGGCCTGAGACCCCTCCCTGACTCGTGGCCACTGCCCTGCGCCCACGCCCCCGGACGTGCGGGTGGCTCTCCGCACTCGGGGAGGGTCCCTGCCTCCAGGTGGCGTGGGGTCCCCGGGGCACCTGACGACCACGGCCGCAGGGATGAAGCCCCAGCCCGAGACGGAGGCTGCGGGTTTCTCGTGCGCGATGCCCCCGGCGAGCGTGCCGTACTGGCCTCCACGTCAGGGTCAGGGTTTCTCCTCAATTGTGCAATTTCTTCAGATCTGGCTGCCCTGGGGTTGGGTCAGCGGCTCAGTCTCCTTGATCCTGGAGTTAAATGGGGTCTGTGTGTCTGTCTGGGTCTGTCTGTCTGTCATCT
>NW_006487500.1:0-683 GCF_000325575.1 Pteropus alecto | reverse complement strand
CAGGGGAAGCCAGCACGGCCAGCACCTTGGCGTTGGACGTCCAGCCCCGAGAGCTGTGAGGACGTAATCCTCTGTCATTTATTCCTCCCAGTCTGTGGCATCTTGTGTGGCAGCCTAAGTACTCCAGGCACCGGCCACAGCAGTGGAGAAGGTGGCATTTTGAGGCTGGCCACAGCCCCTGAGCCCCTGGGTCAGGGGGAAGGCGGGCCAGGGAGGAAGTCTCTGAGCCAGACGCCGTTCCGCCACCATGCTCGTGACCCGGAGTGGTGGGCCCATGCGGGTGAGGCCACAGTGACCACTGCAGTCCCAGCAGCCTGCGGCCCCGAGCGAGGTCCTGGTCACACACCCTCATCTGAGTGACGGTGGCTTTTGTGGAGTGGCTCTGGTCACCCTGAGCATGTCCCTCCAGACTCTCAGACCTGCCTCTGCCCTTTGGTGAAGACCCGTCCCCCAGGGTTGGGCGGGGGAGGGAAGCCGCGGACCGTGAGCTCGGGGCCTCTGTGCCGTTGCGGCCTCCACCTCTCCGGCGCGGGGTGCTCCTCGTTCATTTTCCACTTGGAATTTGCAGCTGTTTCTCCAAACGTGTGATTTTGGTGCTATCCTCTCTATTCCGTTAGGTCAACCCTAAGTCCCCAGGAAGTCCAGGCTCTAAGAGGCGACCCTCTTCCCCTGGCAACCCCAGA
>NW_006487499.1:0-683 GCF_000325575.1 Pteropus alecto | reverse complement strand
GTAACATAAAGATGTCAATTGTATCTGCAGAACTGGTCCTGTGGTCTTTGTGGCTGTAGTTGGAAAGTGGTAGCAAGCCAGGACCTGGAGGCCTCGAGGTGCCCAAAGGTGTGCAGTCACAACAGAAGCAAAGGAGCGCTAACAAGCCACTCACCCCTGGAGCCACATTAACCTTAGCCTCCAGAAACCTTTAAAAAAATTATGCATGTGTGGGTGGGTGGAGGGTAGGTAGTGGGGAGACACTCTACAAAGATAGTGGAGTTGGCTGATTACTATAAGCTGTATTGATCCCCTATAAAAAGATAATGGGAATCTGTAACAGATTATTAAAAGCTGTTATTGACTAGTGTGAAAGTCTCTGCAGTAGCTCATAGAGAAGCCTTTATCTCATGTACAGTAGGATGGATTGAGTTGAATTGCAGCTAAAGACATGGTTGTGAGGACTGTAGAACTCTTTAGAGATGTTTAGACACTCATTCAAGGCAGACCTGTGATGTGAGTCAGGGCCAGTGGGGAAAAACTCAAGATTCTGCAAACTGGGACAAAGTCATCCTGATGGATGCCCTCTGGACCCTCTGTGGTCACCCTTCTCTAATGATGATTAGCTCTTCCACTGTGCCACAGATGTTGCAGAAGCCTCACCCCTATGGTATAATGGATATTCCACTTAGGAGCTGCCCCCA
>NW_006487498.1:0-683 GCF_000325575.1 Pteropus alecto | reverse complement strand
TTTTTTTTTTTAAAGCTGGCTCAAGGCTTTTAATAAAGATCAGCTGTATTGTTTCTATGGCTTTAATTTTTATCAGCACTAGTGATTTCCGTGTTGACACTGTTGCTAACATAAGCTCCTTGTTCGTGTCACATTCAGAACTTCAAAAGTTTTGCATTCACTGTCCCAGAGCACTTTTAGAGGAAGTTAGGGCAAGACCTCTGGCTGAAATTTTCCAGAAAAATCTGGAAATGTGGAACATCATGATCATCACCATCACAGACATCAGCACTTTAGACTCTTCCTACATTTTATAATTTACCAAGCAATTTCATGTTCATTAGCTCAATTTGGTTTTCACATTAACTCTGGAGAATGAATACTATTAGCCCCATTTTCTAGATGAGAAAATTAGCTGTCTAGAGCAGTGTTGTTCATAGAAATGTAGTGTGAGCCACACAGGTAATGAAAAGAAACTCTGGCGTCATCACAAAAGCAAAAAGAACCAGTTAACATGAATTCTATTAAGATGTTTTATTTAACCTCGTATATTCAGAATATTATCATTCCAACATGTAATCAATCTGAAAATTATTAAAGAGATAATTCACATTCTTTTCCTGTTTGTTTTGTACTAAGACTTTGACATCCAGTAAATAATTTACATTCCTAGGACATGTCAAATTGGACTAACCACATTCTCA
>NW_006487497.1:0-682 GCF_000325575.1 Pteropus alecto | reverse complement strand
GATATTTTACAGCATCGAGGAATAGTAGAATTAGAGATACATTAGACTTGGGAAAACTTTTCATCAGTTCAAATTTGTTTTATCATCTTGTCCATTTTCAAAAGCCCAGGATTGACAGTTATTTTTGCCTTCAATCTAGCCATCCAGTTGTTTTACTTACACTTTCTTATCCCTTCCAGATGTTCCCCTGCCTCCTATCAGGTTGGTCTCTAAACATTTCACAAATAAACAGAGAGCAACCTGGTCTCCATGCCTTTTCTGGCAAAGTTTCCACTTCCTGAACATATCATTTGCATTTTTCCTCTGTAAAAGTGATAATAATGCAAGTAAACTCATACAGTCCCAAAGGCCATGATAGAAAAAAGCAGTAGCACCATTTCTGCACCCTACCCCATCTCATTTCTCAGAGAATGTTTAATTCTTAGCTGTTTAAACACTCTACCTCTACATTCCTAAATAATTTATGTATACTGTTATCTCTTGAATTTTAAACATTATCTATTGACTTGCTCTTCCAGTAGAAGAGAATTTAGTTCTCTTACTATATCCTCAAATATTTTAATCACAAATTTAGTCACTATTTGACTGTGTTAAAATTGTTTATGTTTAGCCAAGCAAACTATGATTATGGTTCCTTCCTTGTACAATTTTTTCCCCTAGAGTTAATAATTACCTCATTTTT
>NW_006487496.1:0-683 GCF_000325575.1 Pteropus alecto | reverse complement strand
TGGCCTGGGAGTTGGGGACCCTTGAACTATATATTATGGTAGAGAACGGGAGAACTGACATTGTTCTGAAGCAACACTGTGAAGATATACTGCTGGCCATGCCAGGTAGAAGCAAACTACTTCCAGTGATCTTTATAAATTGGTCTGGAAAAAAAGGCTTTAGCTGCATGCCGAGTGCCAGGGGCTCTACTGCACTACATCTGGGAAAACAGCTTCAACTAGAGTCACCATCTGATTAAGTTTATGGTTGTCTGACGTCATTCTCTAAGATCAATGTGACTTCTACACAGGCCCTCTGCCACTATCGTTCTGGTCTAAGCTATTGTCAGTTTCTTATTACAGTGGTCTCCTAACAAGTTATCTCCATAGTCCCTTGTCCTCCTCCCTTTAATTCATTCACACTTTAGCCAGAATAATCTTTTAAAACACAAATCTAACAAAAACACTTCTCCCCTGCTTTTAAAACACAAATCTAACAAAAACACTTCTCTCAAAACACTGTGATCCCCTGCTGAAGACACTACTTCGGCTCTTAGGATAAAGACTGGAATCCTGAGCCTCTCTAGCCTCATCTCTCAGAAAGTTTCTTCTTGTCCTCGATCCCAGGCTCAATGACCTTGTTGTTCAGATGTACCACAGGACGACACAAGGCTTTTGTGCCATCTGCTGCTTCTGCTAGGGAT
>NW_006487495.1:0-683 GCF_000325575.1 Pteropus alecto | reverse complement strand
AAAAAAATTGTGGTTTTGGTAAAGGTTGATAGAATGTCCCATACTAATTCTATTTTAGTAAGCAGATAAACCATTTTCCTCTTATCACATACACCAGACACCAAAACGTACTAATGAAATGACCTTGGATAAACACAATTCATATATTCTATCCCTCTATTGAGAGACAATGCAAAGCGAGTTAATGATAACTCTGGAACCTAACCATCTAGCTTTGAATCCTAGCTCTGTCACATATAAGTTGAGAGACTTGGAAACGTTATTTCATCTCTTTGGACATCAGTTTTTTCATTTTAAATTGGAGATAATACTAATACCTACCTTATAGGGTTGTTGATAAAATTAATACATATAAATATTAATATTTAATATGTTATTGCACATAGAATAGTGTTTGAGAGCGAGCAAGTACAAAGGAATCTTTCATTATCATTAGGCTGATGAGAAGAAGAGCAAAAATGAACTTGTAGGCTTTGACGAATGCCTTTGCAAGGTATGATGGCAAAACTCCAGTGGCTTTTGCAACAGTTTCCACATGCTTTCTTTCTTGTCCTTGACAATTTTATACTTTGATTTATATCCTATTTGGTTCCTACTTTGTATCTTGGTTTGCTTTTCTCAGTCCACTGTCAGTGGTGTCAAAATTTGCTTCTGGTTTCTATTTGCCTCTGGACTCTGTTTTT
>NW_006487494.1:0-683 GCF_000325575.1 Pteropus alecto | reverse complement strand
GATTACCATTTTTTTCCTCAAATTTGAATATAAGGATAACTAGCTCAGTAGTTAAGAGCATGGATTTTTGATTAGACACATCGGGTTCCAAATTCAGCTTCTACCAAGTTATTTAATTTGGGGCAAGTCACTTGACTTCTCTGAACCTCAGTTTTCTTACATATAAAATGAGGGCAAGGTGTGTAACTTTTTGCATCAATTTCTTTACTTCACAGGCTTGTTGAGAGAATTATATATGTTAGTATGGGTAAAGCACTTAAAACAGTTCCTGGCTCAAAGTAAGACTTTATTATTTTTCTCTATCTAGTTCTTAAGTCCATGATATTTGCACCAGCCATATTGTTCTCATAAATTGTGTTTGATAAATATTTTTTTACTAGGAAAGCTATGGTGATGCTGATGGTTGGAGTTATGGTGGCAGCAATTTCAGCTTGAATTCAGTCCTTAAGGAGACTGTCAGATGCTATTTTCCCTGATAAAATTATCAGGATAAGATTCAATTACCTTATCATAAGCCAAATGTCAGCCTTTTCTAGCCATCCTCTAGAGCTGCCTTACTAGAAATGACTGCCCTTTCATTAAATATACTTTAATGTTATAATTTCTTAATTTTTAAAAATTGTCAGCTGTCCTGAGAATTCAAATAATTGTTACAAGTCAGTAAAATCTGCCAACCATAAATG
>NW_006487493.1:0-682 GCF_000325575.1 Pteropus alecto | reverse complement strand
ACTAAAACTAACCCTAACACTAACCTTAACCCTAATATTAAAGCTAACCCTGATCCTAACCATAAATGAAAGCTAATCCTAACCCTGATTCTAACCCTAACCCTTACATATACATAATCCTGATCCTAACCTTAAAACTAGAGCTAATTCTAACTATAATTTTAAACCTAAACCTAATTTTCACTAATAATATTGCTAACAATAACCCCTTAACCTAACCCTAATCCTTAACCTAATGCTAATCCTAACCTTAACACAAATCCAAACCCTAACTCTAATCCTACCCTAAACCTAACACTAACCCTAACCCTTACCTTACTCCAATCCTTACCCAAACCCTAACCTTAACCGTAGCCCTCTAACATGATCCTACACTAACCCTAATTCCTAACTGTAGCCCTAACCATAACCGTGAATCTAACCCTAAAACTAAATCTAATCCAAACACCAGTTCTTTCCATAACCCTAACAATAACCCAAACCCTAAATTTTACACTAACCATAACTGTAACCGTAACCCCTTATCCTAATCCTAACCGTAAACATAAAGCTAACCCGAACACTAACACTAACCCTAACCCTAACCGGAACCCTAACCTAAAACTAATTCTAAACCTAACCCTAACTGTAAACCTACCACTAAACACAACCTAACCCTAAACCTAACACTAAAGCCTAACCG
>NW_006487492.1:0-682 GCF_000325575.1 Pteropus alecto | reverse complement strand
ATATATAAAATATCTAAAGTGCCAGAATTTGGTGTTTCTCTTCTCTTTTACCAACAGAAATCCAGTTTGGTTGGAGGAACAATTTGCCTACTTAAAAAGCTATAGTTTCCATTATCTATTGCAAATAGGGGTGGCTAATTGCCTAGTTGGTTAAATTATAGTCAAATGAATACAAGCAGAAGTTGTTAAATGTTACTTCTAGAAGAATCCTTTTAAACATTCTTTTGCACTTCTTTCATTGTTCTTATTGCTTCCTGGGCAGTGAGTACATCTGAAGCCGTAGCAGTCATCTTGTAAACATGAAGATAAAGGGTGAAGAAAGCTGGAAGGAGCCCAGGTCCCTGATGACTCCGTGGAGCCATCAAAACAGCCTTGGATATTTCCCTCAAGACTTTCCCATTACATAAAAGGAAAGTAAGTACAAGATTTATGATGTTTTTGTTTTGTTTTCTTGAACATACTACTGAAATCAATTTTTAATACACAGGAATTCTATACCAACTTTAACCAAAATTAGATTGGTAAGAGATTGAGATATATAGAAAAAATCTTAGCAAGTGTATCGGTTTTATATGTTGTATAACAAATGATCACAAATTATTAGTGGCTTAAAACTGCACCCATTTATTATCTCATAGTTTCCATGGGTTGAGAGTCTCAGCACAGCTCAAATGAGTACTCC
>NW_006487491.1:0-682 GCF_000325575.1 Pteropus alecto | reverse complement strand
GTGGAATACAAACATGCAGTTCATAGCAATTACCTTCCTAAATCAAGGCTTGATCTTGAAAACTACCTCCTTATTTGGTTTTGAAATTTAATTCTGCCTTTTATCCCTATGAGAACATCTCCTTCCCAGTCAACCAGGTATGCTCTAGGTTCATCAGGGAATCAAGAGTATCCAAACAAACAGAAAGGGAGGGAACAGAAGAATTCTTTGTCTTGTCCAAGAAGTCAGGAGGAAAAGAAAAATTAGTTTTAAGATCTTTGAAAAATAACTGTTTCCCAGTAGATTAAATCACGAGCACTTCTTGCTTATCCTTAAGTCTTATATTTCATTCCCTAATCCTCTTCCTTGAGATGTTGAAGCTCATTTAACCAGATCAATTCTTTTGTGGTGATGGAGAGAATGAAGTGTCCCACAAAGACACATGGCAAAGATTCACTGTATGATGTGGCTCACTCTTCCAAAAGCCACCATGACATCATTTGTTTTCACAGTACATATAGCTCATGATCCTCTTGTTTCTTTCATCATTAATGATCAGGATCGTTTTTCTACTTGTTCTTTTATTTTAAAGGCTTATCCTTATAATCAGTGCTGTTCTTTGAATGTTTGTGATTTTTTTAATTCATAAATTTTTTGAGTGGTTTTACGTTCACAGCAAAATTGAGCAGAAAGTATAGAGAGT
>NW_006487490.1:0-682 GCF_000325575.1 Pteropus alecto | reverse complement strand
AAAGGGAAAGCCAATCCAGATGTGGAGTGTTTCCAATCCTGGGATCCCCAGCAACAAGAAAGAGTAGGGGTGAAACTGAGTGTCATTAGGAAGGGACATCATACTAGGTAGTTCACATGTCCATATTTTTTATGTAGGTGTGTTTATCAATCTGCAGGATACCAGATAAAACTCTGTAACGTTTTAAATCTAAAGAAAAAGAACATACAATTGTGAATATTCTCACCTCAGTTAATTCACACAGTTAGAAATATATTTCATAAAGACCAATGTGAAGTGAATTCTCAATGAGAAGACTTTGAAAGAAGTTATGCAGTGAATTGTAATAAAAAAATCTACATAGCAGATTAATCTTTGTTAGTACCTTCCTTCTGTGTTAGAGAGAATGGTTTCATTTGCAAAATTCTCATCATTGGTAGTATGCTAAGATTTTGCCTTAATACCTACATCATTATCTCCTTTAAGCTTCACCAACATAATTAACTTTCAATTTTGTCATTCAAAGAGATCTGCTAGCCTCTAAAAATAGTTATTTCTATTGGTTCTATTTGGTTAGATGGCAACACACAGGTATTAACACACAAGCTGTATAGTAAGTGTTGATGAACACACAGATTCAATAAGATATAATCTCAAATACTAAAAATAAATCTAAAGGATTAAAATCAACTCATTTGTGAAT
>NW_006487489.1:0-682 GCF_000325575.1 Pteropus alecto | reverse complement strand
ATACCCATATGTGGAATGGCTGGATCATATGATAGTTGCTTTTTAAAAATATCTTGGGAAACCGTCATACTGTTTTCCACAGTGGCTGCACCAATTTACTTTCCCACTTACAGTGTAGGAGGGTTCCCTTTCTCCATATCCTCATCAACACTTGTCTTCTGTGTTTTGATAATAGCTAAGCTCACCATTGTGAGGTGATAGCTCTTAATGGTCTTGATTTGCATTTCTGCGATGATTTGTGATGTTAAGGATCTTTTCATGGACTCATTGGCCATTTGCATGTTTTCTTTGGAGAAATGTCTGTTCAAAATATTTAATGGGCACGTAATGAAATTAGTAGTAATGCATTTATTTCATGCTTTAGTTTTTCTTAAAAACAGGAACCATTAAAAATAACAAATTGTTTCTAAAATAAACAATTAGAAAATAGTGGGGAGATTTATAGAGACATATTAAAGGATTCTTGGTAAGCTGTTGTTATTTCTTCCTCTTATGAGCAGATTTTCAATATCTAACTGAAAGGAAAAATAGATAGAAACCCTAATAAGTCACAAACTCATGGAGAGAGAGGGGGGGGTGGTGGAGAATGAATATATTTAAGCTCCACATCCACATTTTGGACTCATAAGGTAACTATCCTTCATCAGACTGTTAAAATATTCCTTTAGTAAAAATGTTTTTT
>NW_006487488.1:0-682 GCF_000325575.1 Pteropus alecto | reverse complement strand
AGCATCTCTCTGAAATCGAGGTCTTTTCTGAACAAAACAGTTCATTTAGTTCACCTTTTCCATTTTATTTTTATTTTGGCTTTGTAAAATACACATTTTTGTTTTCATTAAAAGGTGCTCATGATTTCTGAATAGGCTTAAAAGTGCAAAAAGAAGGGGAAAAAAAAAAGACTGCTTTAAGTAAGCAAGATTTGTCATTTCTTAAGGCAGTTAGAATTACCAGAATTACATATGTCATGTGCAATGTTACAGTCTTTAAGACTTTTTGTTTCCAGTCTGTGTTAGGATACCCAGCCCTGTATAGCTATTACTCCAAATAATTCCTTTTGGGTACTGAAAAATATTTTTAAATTATGTCACTTAACTATTTTTTTCTGTAAAAATTACTTAGATAAAATAATAATTGCCCTAATTTTCTGTTAGATATTATACTTCTCATCATTTGCATCTGTATTCATCAGCAAACTGATAAACGTTACTGCTTTTGAATATACATCTTTTGCTTATATTTTTAAGTTGAAAGCTAGAAAGATAGAATTAAATGTAGTTAGGTGAAGGGAATCAGCTTACTTGTAATTATTAATACAGGCTAAATTTTAAGTTTCTCTTTAAAGTTATTAATATCAAATGGGTTGCTTTTTTGCACATTACAGAATATTCAAATGGGTTCATTTCAAAGGAA
>NW_006487487.1:0-682 GCF_000325575.1 Pteropus alecto | reverse complement strand
GACCCAGCACCGCCACACACGCGCGGCAGGTGAGACAATGCGACCAGTCGTGTGAGACACGTATGAGAAGAGTCCAGCAGCACAGACGTGTGGTGACCGACTGCAAATTAAAGGGACGGTCACATATTGTTATATATGTGACCTACGGAAAACCTTGTGACAATCACCCAACTTAACGTCAGGGACAGCACCTTTTAGAATCTCTCTGGAGCAGCGTTTCTCGGTTTTCTGTGTGCCCGGGGATCGCCTGGGAGTCTGGGTTCAGACTCTGTGCCCAGGGTCGGCGTGGGGCTCTGGGTCTCTGTTTCTGACCAGCCCTCGGGACAAAGTGATGCTGCTGGCCCGCGAGGCCATGAACAGCGGTTCTCAGACTTTTCGCCACCTCGAGATCACTCAGGGCCTTAAAAACACTGATGCCTGCATCCCACCATCAGAGAACAATATTTAATTGTCTGGGGCGAGGGTGACTGTGAAATCACCCCCAGACTGAGTTAAATCTGTGCCTGCACACAGAGGCTTCCCCAAGGCTCCCCAAGTAATTCTACCATGCGGTGAGGTTTGGGGACCCTGGATCCAGGAGACGTCGCAGTGGGGCACAACCACGTCCTATGATACTCCAATGCCTGGTGCCCGTCTCTCGCAGCACCCCCTCCCCAGACCCCGGGAGGGGCCGTGTCACTGA
>NW_006487486.1:0-682 GCF_000325575.1 Pteropus alecto | reverse complement strand
CCAAGTAACTGGAACTAAGTGCAGCATCACAGAAGCCATGAGAGAAGAGACTTAAAGAAGTAAAATGATTAGGACAAGCCAATGGATATGGTCAGAATACGGAAGCCTTCAGGAATAACTGGGTTAGGTTAGGGAAGAAATGTGTGAATAAAAAGTGGAAGCGAGGTATGCCGACCAGTAAATCACACATATGAGGGCTTAGGCAGAAAAGACAGCCAAATAGTGTTTTCAGGGTTTAATCAGATACTTGCATTTTTCTTTGTTTTATAAAACAAAGAAGGCTTTTTATTCAAACAGAACATAATATATAAGCCAGCATTATCATTATTTTTATAGAATTTTATTGTACTTGTTTCTAGTAATCCTATTTATGAGTGTGATCTAGAAATTAATCCCAATTCCTCTAGGAATTCCTGGGACATATCATAAAATGTCTAGGATTTTCTTCCAACAAATTGACAATACATAATGATTACTTCTGTATCAAGAACAACTAGGAGATATAAAGGCCCCAGAAATAAAATTCTTGGGATTTTTGGCCTTTGCATACAAGTTAAGAGCTATGGAACTGCTTCTCTCCTCTTCCATGTGGCTATAAGCAGAGAAGATATACAGTTCATGACATATAAATACTTATTGCCTTAGTAATTATAAATAAAATTTCTATTTTATATATTTATAA
>NW_006487485.1:0-682 GCF_000325575.1 Pteropus alecto | reverse complement strand
GAATTATTTCAAGAGAGAAGGCAGAGAAAGCAGGACAGGTGACAGGAGTTTGATACGGGAGCTCCTGTCCAGTGGCCTTTATTTTCTCAGAGAAATGAGAGGCATGGAATGGCCTGCTCATCTCTGTTTCCCAATTTTCCATTAACGAGTATAAAATTCTGTGTAATTAGCACATTATCTAGTATAGTTATAATTTTGAGGTATAGCCTCAGATTATAGGAAGTATATGTATTATGGAAACAGTATAATTATTGAGTAGTATTGAGTGCCCATGTCCAACAAATTTTCACTGATGTATTATTTATCAAGCATCTCTATATGCCGGTCTCTGCATCAGGGGTCGATCATAAAGTGTAGGGAGTAAGATGTAGATCTCTGTGCCATCACAACAGTGTGATGATATTGATGTTAGGATGGGCCTTGGACTCCACCCAGCTGCTTTTTCCCTGTCAAATCATAGTGTGACTGGCTTACACAAGCATCCATAGCTCAAGGGACCAGAAGGATCAAATCTGATCCCGGCCTTCATGTCTTGCCATGGCTCTTCATGTTGCCGTACAGTAACTTTTTATTTTTATCTAGTCTCATTTATCTATTTTTGCTTTTGTTGTGTGTGCTTTTCACATTCTGTAAGTAAAATCATTGCCAAGAAAAATGTTATGAAGCTTTTCCTTATGGTTTT
>NW_006487484.1:0-682 GCF_000325575.1 Pteropus alecto | reverse complement strand
ACTCTCTATCAAAATCTTAATGACACTGTTTGAAAAAATAGAAAAAGAACCAACCTAAAATCCATATGGAATCACAGGGACCCTGGATAGCCAAAATAATCTTGAGAGAGAAGAACAAAGCTGAAAGACTTGAACTTTCTGATTTCAAAATATATTACAAAGCTATAGAAATCAAAACAGTTTGAAACTGGCATAAAGACAAATGGTAAATATATAGACAGAATAGAGAACTCAGAAGTATACTTTCACATATATGGTCAAGTTCTTTTCATCAGGATGCCAAGAAAACATAATAAGGAAATGACTGTCTCTTCAACCCATTTTATTGGGAAAACTAAATATCGACACGGAAAAGAATATAGTTGGATCTTACTTTATTCCATATAAAGATATTAGCTCAAAATGGATTAAAGACTTAACCACAAGGTATGAAACTATAAAACTCTTAGATAAAACATAGGCGGAAATCTTCATGATATTGAATCTGCCATTGATTTCTTAGATGACACCTAAATCATAGAAAATAGAGGCCAAAGTACAAACCTGGGACTCATTATGGACTGAGCATTGGTGTCCCCCAAAACTCATGTATTGAAATATTAACCCCCAGTCTGATCTTATTAGTACACTGGACATTTGAAAGTCAGTAGGTCATGAGGGTAGAACTCTCATGAAAGGGATT
>NW_006487483.1:0-682 GCF_000325575.1 Pteropus alecto | reverse complement strand
ACACCTCTCTTCCTACAAAGTCCTGTCTGAGGAAAAGGCTTGAATACTTCAGAAGAACAAGAGGTTCTGCTCTCCTTCCAGTAGCTGCTGCTTCTCCCTCTCTGTGTGCTCAGGGCTGCAGAGCGGTACAGAGTGTGGACTGATAGGCAAGAACTCCTCCCCGCCTCTGCCCTGGCCAGGACGTATCTCTGCTGATGTTTTTAAAAGATGCTTTTAAAAGGCTTGTGAACAGTTATCCACGGTTCGTGTCTCTGCCTGATTTATATTTCTAGCGACTATCGATTGCCTGCCAATGAAAGCTCAGGATTTGTAATTAGGCTGGCAAACTGTACACAACGTTTTTGGCTGTGTGTTGGGGCAAGGGGGGGGCCTGCGTTGAAGGACTGAACTAAGCCACGCTCCCTCTCCTAGCCTGCAGCTTGACCCCAGGTCCACTCGAGCTCGTCTGGGACTCTGCTGCTCCATGAAATCTAGCTGGCTCTCTTTCCATTTACTTCCCGACTTGACTCTTAGCCAAGGGCTGCCAACTTTGGTCCCACAATGCTCTCTGTGCTCAAGAAGGGTGCCTCTCTGCTTTGCCACTTCCACAGAGGGAGCCGGCTCCCTGCGTGGGCGGTGAGGGCGCTCCGTGAAGAGGCAGAGGGAACGGGGTGCTGTGGGGTAGCTGGGGCCCAGAGAACTC
>NW_006487482.1:0-682 GCF_000325575.1 Pteropus alecto | reverse complement strand
CAAGGTTATTGGCAGCGGAGGGGTGTGGGCAGGGTTTGGGTGTCTGTGTGTTCTGGTTCTATGACCTCGAGCAAGCTACTTAACCTCTTTCAGCCTCAGTTTCCTCATCTGTAAAGTGAGAATAATTATACTTACTCAACAGGAGGCTTCAATGAGATAGATTGATGTAAGGTGCCGTGAATATAGTATTAGAAGTCTAATAAGTGGTCTCTATTACTATTATTACAATTATTTAATATATGTTTAATATTAATTAATATTAGAACAGCAACCGAATCTACTCACTGTATGAAAGTCCTTATATTCAATTTACTTTAAAGAGTGTCATTCAATATTATAAAAAATATTTCTTTCGTATTTTCGTTTGCTTTTTATTAAAAACAATTTTCGCTGTTTTCATATGCTTGAAAAGTACTTGTTAAGGAAAGGGATTTATCAGTATCATTTCTGGTAAGAATCATTATAGATTCTGAATATCCGGGGCCCAGTCTCATTTTTAGGACCTTTATGAAAAGATATATATAGTGAGATGCTCGGACTCTCCCTTTATTGATGACTAGGCCTTTGCCTCTGATGACAGATCTGACCTTAGTTAGTCAGCCCTTTGCTGGGTGAAGAAACAAAACCAGACTCTCCACAGGAAAATCACTTGTATCTCGCTCTCTGAATTTCTAATATAGGC
>NW_006487481.1:0-680 GCF_000325575.1 Pteropus alecto | reverse complement strand
TTGAGCGAAACGTCCTCTAGTGCGGAATTTCCCGCTGATGGCTGATCCGCTAACACGCCAGGCCTTCGACCCTCTCGTCCCCTCGTCGGACCCCAGACCCTCTGAAGTCTGGGCTGCAGGAGAGTGCGGGCAGTCTCGACATCGCCCAAGCTGATCGCTGCTTCCCGGTGACCACACGACAGGGTGCTGGTCGGCGATACGGGTCCAGGGCTAATATTGGGTGGCAGGTCCCCCAAACTCTGGACTTGGGATTCCAGTCCCGACGCACGCCCTCGGCCCCCAGCGTCTCTCCTGCACTGTGAAAGGGGGCCTCGCCAGCGATCGTGGGCTGTGGTGGGGAGGGGTGGTGGCAGGACGAGGAGCTTCAGGGGCTCGGGGAGGGGGCAAGCAGCGACTGAACCGAGGGGGTGGAGCTGAAGGTAAGGGGTGATCCTGGGGGCGACGGCGGCCTAGTTCTCGGCCTAGGTGGGGGTCGGCGGTGGATCCGTGGCGGGTGCGGGATGCGCTGGGAGGAGGAGGTAGCCGGAGGCCGCGGGTGGCCCCTGCTGCACAGAACCTGAGAGGCAGGGGAGGCCGTGGGCCGTGGAAGCCCACTTTCCCCGGGAGTCACCGCGGCGATAGACCCAGGCGCCTCCGGCCTCATCCTCAGGCTTTGGGAGCAGAGCAGGCAACCTCGGCAG
>NW_006487480.1:0-681 GCF_000325575.1 Pteropus alecto | reverse complement strand
AAAAACTTTATTAGGAAAGAAAAAGAATTCTTAAGTTAATGATTTTAACTTTCACTTTATTAAGAAGCTAGATAAAGAAAAGCAAATGCAACCTAAGTTAAGCAAAAGAAAAAATAATAATGGTCAAAATGAAAAATCAATAAATCGAAAACAGAAACCAAATAGAGAAAATCAATAAAAGAAAATGTTGATTATATGAGAGGATAAAATCAACAAACCCCTAGCCAAAGTAATCTGGAAATAAAGATAATACAAAGCATTAATATGAGAAATGAGATAGGTGACATAATTACAGATTCTACAGATATTAAAATATATTAAGGGAATATTATAAAAAATGATTATGCCAATAGATATAACTACTTAAATGGGCAAATTTCATGAAAATACAAACTTTTAAAGCTCACGAAAGGAAAAAAGATAACCAAAATAGCCCATAATCTATCAAATAAATTAAATTTTGGTTAAAAACTTTAGTTAAACCTTTCCATAGACATCTAGTTTCCACTCTGACATGTAATGAGCTTGGAAGTCATCATTCCCGTCCTCACAGTGACAAATAGCTGGACACACTGGAATCAATGACTTTTCTTGGACCTATTAGCAAACTGAAGTTTCAGGGCAAACTGCCACCACAAAGTCTGGAGAGACAGACATATCCAGATAGATACAGAAACCAAA
>NW_006487479.1:0-682 GCF_000325575.1 Pteropus alecto | reverse complement strand
TTGGGGCCCGCCTCCCGCGGCTCCTGGAGCTCTCCTGCCCCTTTCACCTCCCCGCTCTTCTGGCGCGGCACCCCTCCCCACCCCCCACTCCCCGCGACTGCGGCTCTGATTCTGGTCTCTGAGTGTCCTTTTAGTTGTCTTTATCTTTGGCTCCAATTCGTTCTGTGTCTCTTCGTGTGTGTCTTTCCGGCGCCCTCTGTCCTGTCGGCTCCTCTCTGTATCTGTCTCTGTGCCTGTCTACTTGTCTCTTTTGGGGTCTCTCTGCCTCTATCCATCTCAATACATATGTCCCTCTCTCCGTCTCTATCCACCTCTGTGTCTGGCTGGCGGTCTTCCCTGGCCTCTCTCCTTCCCAGTCCAGACAAGACAGCCAGCCTCTTCCTCTCTTGCCTGCCCTTGCACTGTCTTCTTGGCTAGGACGGGAGGAAGCCAAGGGTGACCTAGGAAGGGTGGCTTCGAGAGGGGCGTCTCCTCTGAACAGGGGCTCTTCCCTCTTTTCTCCTTAGAGAGGGACAGCCCGCCAGCATTGTGCTGACTGCGTCCTAGCCAGAGCCCTAGCACCTGCCTCCTAGGTGACCTGGGGAGGAGGCTCACACTTCCCATGGAGTGGAGTCGGTCCAGGTAAGACTCCGCCGTGGTGTCTTTGGGCTGGTCACTTGATTCCTGAGGACTTGCACCTTAA
>NW_006487478.1:0-682 GCF_000325575.1 Pteropus alecto | reverse complement strand
ATGAAGAATGTTAAGTGAGGAAACTGAGGCTCCAAGAGGGGTGATCTCCAGTCACCTGGAGCCCAGGTTCGAGCCCCGCTTGTTCTGATCCATTTACTATACCCTGTCATCACTCTCCATCCAAATCCCCTGGCAGGGGGTACAATGAACCCTCAGCCCCAAAGGGACCACCTGCTTCAGATACTCTTCCAGGTCTACAACAGAGGCAACTGCAAGTGCTTGGGAAGGTCTCCCAGAAAACTTCCCAGTGCTGACTGGGGTGGAGTAATGATTAGGGCAGGAGGGAAAACCTCTGCTGGTGGCAGACAATCCAGGTACGGAAAGGACATTGTCTTCCTCCCCCTGCAGGTGGTGGGCAGAAATTTGTAGCTCTAGAGCAAAACTCTCATGGCGAAAGGAGGAGTATCTGTGAGAGGGCAGCTGGGCTTCCACCACATGTGCTTTGTTTTGGTGAGCCGGGCCGGGGGTCCAGCAACATGGCCGGCTCCACTGTTTATACTCTGTGCTCCCCAGTGCCAGGAACAGGGGAGGCACTGGGAGATGCACTGAATGCTGTGCAGGTTGAGAGCTGGTGCAATGCACAAGCGAAGAGATTTTCCTGAACAACTCGCTGCCACGCCTAAAACCTTCCCATTCCCAGGTCCTGCGAATCAGAGCTGGGCCTCTGACTGCTTACAGTCAG
>NW_006487477.1:0-682 GCF_000325575.1 Pteropus alecto | reverse complement strand
AAAAAAGTTACCAAGTAATTAGTGCCTAGAGCTGGTGAGAAACACAGCTCGGATTCCCTTGGGTGTTGACTCACAATTCTCTGACTCACATTCATTTGCCATCTTCGTGTTGGTCAGCGTAAGCCCGCGGCCGTAACAAACAACCCCCAGACTCCCCTGGGACAATGTAACAAAGGATTATTTGTGGAGCAGTATGATTTGGCGGAGCAGCTCCCTGGGAGCTTTCTTCCAAGCAGACATCCAAAGACCCTCACACATCTCATCTCACGTCTCTGACCTTCACCCCTCGGAACACTTTCCTGTCTTCTCCTGGGAGAGGAAACAGAGGAGAATTGCACGTGGGAGCATCCGCAGGCCAGGCCTGAGTGGGCGACATCATCTCTGTCTCATTCCTTTGTCCAGCGTTCAGGCACTTCAAGAGGTTGGCAAATGCAGACTGACTCTATGTCGCAGAGAAGTAGGGAAAAGGTTTGTTGACAACCGAGTCGGTCTTTGACACAGCCATAATCTCATATTCTCTCTCTCGCCTCCTCTCTGATGAGACCAGGATAGACCGCTTTGGGCTCTGGCTTGACCCTGAAGACTTGTGAGTCAGGAGACTGCCAGGTAGGGGCCGCACTGATTAGGGGGTGATGGCTTGCCGTTTCAAGGTGATTCTTAATCAGGACAATGTCATGGTCAA
>NW_006487476.1:0-682 GCF_000325575.1 Pteropus alecto | reverse complement strand
TAGATAGGGAAAGCATCTCGGGGAAGGCCACGAACTCGCCCAAGGTCACAGGCCAGCGGGTCACAGGGACTCAAACCCAGGTCCTAACACACTGTCTTTCTCTGAGAGCACGCCGCCTCCTCCTGGAATTCACGGAGGGGTAACGGGCTCTGCGCGCCTACTGACGACGGTGACACACGCTTCAAGAGCAGAGCACACGCTTGACAATCGGGAGAATGGTACTTGGGGCAGAGGGAGGGCGGCTAGCACCCGACGCCCCAGTTACTTATGACAGTCCCACTTTCGGCCACGTGAGCATCTGCGGCTCTGAGTTTGGGTCACAAAAGCCACCGGCGCGGTCCAGGTTACCCTGAATGACACTTAACACTTGTGACTCCTTTTTCTAGCTCAGGACTCGGCGAGGCTCAAGGGCGAGAATCCCGATGTGAAAATGCAGGCTGCCATTCTGGCATGTGTGGGGCGAAGGACGGACACGTCCAGAAGGGATTGAGCTGCACACAGTCCGCCGTCCCCACCGCACTTGGGCGTTTAAGTGGACGCAGAGATGATGCTGAGATTTCAGAGGACGACGGTCGCTGTCCCTATCAGTGGGGCAGTGTCCTCTAAGGCTCTCCCCCACCTGAGAACCTCAGCATCTCGGTCGCTCGAGGAGAGAGCCTCCGAGGAGAGCTGTACCGCTGGC
>NW_006487475.1:0-682 GCF_000325575.1 Pteropus alecto | reverse complement strand
CTCAACAAAACAATAGCCAGAACAGCCCTTTTTGAAATGGATTCAGGTCAAGACATACTTCTGCTCAAACCCCTTCAGTGGTTTCCTGTCTCACTCAAAATGAAATTCTAGATCCTTGCTCTGGCCCTCAAGATCCTACTTGCTTTGGCTCCCCTGCTACCTCTCACCTCACTTCTCTCCGTTCTCCACCTCCTCCACTCTGCTCCAGCCCCCCTGGGTCCTGAGCGTTCCTCAGTAACGCTGAGCACTCCGCCAGCTCGGGACTTTGCCCTCGCTATGGCTCACTCCCGGTCTCTGCATGGCTCACTCCCTCATTTCTCTTAGTTCTGTGCTCATCCGTGAGCTCTTAGTCGTCTCCGGGTAATTTTCTCTGATTATACCATATGTAATAGGAACCCTCTCCCCTCATCATTCTGCTTTATTTTCTCCAGAGCATTCGTAATACATATTTATTTGTTGATTTGATCATCACGGATCTCCTCCTATCCAACATCCGCTTCATAAGGGCAGCTCTCTGCCTTTTTGTTGGCATATCCCCAGCGCCTGGAATTGAGAGAGTGCTCAGCAAATATTTACTCGATGACTGGAGAAATGTGTTAGCATAGGTTAAGGGGCGCCCTCAGGAATCGTTTATTTAAAAGATGAAGTGTTGGTGTTTCCAAATGATGATCTTTTTTTTTTT
>NW_006487474.1:0-681 GCF_000325575.1 Pteropus alecto | reverse complement strand
TGATGACAGAAGGAGAAGTTATGCCTTCTAGCTGTGAGCCCCTGCACAAGGTTGCTTCCTGTGTAAGTCTGCATGGAGTCGGCATTTTCTGGGAGATGTACGACGTATGTCCATTCAAGCGGCCTCCTCTTGCTTTACCTGATTTTGCTTCATAACCTGAATTTCCCTGTCACGAGCTATTCTCCATAGAGAAGACAGATGAAGCTTTTCCCGCCACAGCAGTACTGGGTCTGTGTCCAGTATCCTCCTTTACTGTCTAGAAAACCCTGCAACCTGAGGCCCCTGCAGCAGATAACTCCCCATCGCTTTCTCTGGCTCTTTTCTGAAAACATGGGATAAAGTATCTGGAACTTTATTATTTTAAGCAGTTACTTTGATCTTAGTCAAGACTGGTTTCTTTTTGTAAACCATCAAGTTCACATCTATCTCAGTCTATGAATTTAGTCTATGACCAAGAACTGTCTGCCAGTTGATTGCTTGCCTGGTAAAGAAGTCTCTCCCTGAATACAAAGAAGCACCGCATATGGCATTTTAGAGTAGTAGTTAATATTTGCTTTAGATTTAGTTCCAGGCAGTTTGTAATATTTCAAAAGTTAACTACCTGTGTCAGGGCTCTACTCCTTTTAATTAATTATCTGAGACAGATCAATTCTTTAATGTCAAGCCATCCAAACTGGCTGA
>NW_006487473.1:0-682 GCF_000325575.1 Pteropus alecto | reverse complement strand
GACGTGCTAACAGCTACACTATGGAACCACGTGCATGGGGATCTTGTTACCCACACAGACCTTGCCCTCAGAGGCTCTAAAGCACTTGGTCTGAGGTGGGCTCAGAGATCTAGATCTGCGTTTAAAAGAACACACCTTTGAATGCCAACTGTAATTGAAAAATAAAACATTAGAAAAAACACACCCTGGTAATACTAATGTGACCTGCAAAACACTTTCTGCAGCATTAGGCTAGACACCTTTTGTAATGGAACGAAATGATTATAAGTGCCTATTTCTATGAAGCAGCCCTGATTAAGATTTAACTAAAATCATAAGCTACATTTCAGCAGCATCTAATGAAGAACCCTGGGTTACGAATTGCTGACACAACAATTTGGAACTTTGGGGCCACGAAGTCCTGGACTGGCAATACTGCTTCAATAAGTAAACAGTTATAGGATATTTGCATGCTACTGCCATAACATTAAAGTGTAATCTACGCTTATTCTGGATCTTGTTATAGATCTAAGTTTATTAAAAAGAGCAAAGGACTTTCCTATAATAGTTGTAGAAACAATGAATGCCGGTTATATAAAATTACTTTTCTTAGAATGTAGGGAATGCTGTTTGTTCGCTTAAAGTTGTAGATTACTTTATCCATGGGTAGTTGAATTTTCTCACCAGCCTTGAGATATATAAT
>NW_006487472.1:0-681 GCF_000325575.1 Pteropus alecto | reverse complement strand
GTCCCTGTCTTCAGCTCAGGTCCAACCCAGTGGGGCCGGTGACAAAGGCGACGTGGGATCCTTGGTCCGAGAGTTCGTGCCACCCGTTGTCCCCATGTAGCCGTTCCTGTCACTGTCCCCAGTTTTGCCATCCATAAAATGGGCACGAGAGGGAATCTGTTCCTGGATTCCTCCATGAATTGGTCTTGATCCCCTGTGACATACAAGGAAGACCTCCCCATTATCTGTCTTCCCATGGGTGACCCCAGAGGCCAGGGTCTGAGTGCATTGGGGGGAACTAGACAATTCTCTTCAGGGGACTGGCTAGGGTCTTCCTGCTGGTCAGTGGCCGAGCTGGGGTCTGACCCCCGCAGTGGCCGCAAAGTCCAGGGCACTGACGACACACAGGTCAAGCTACTTCTCAAGGTCCTTAAAAAATCCACCCCCAGGTCTGGGGACTGTCCACTGAGGGCCGGCCCTGCCAGCAGCCAGGACCAGGGACAGATCTTTCCAGATCAGGACTTAAGTGCTTCCTCCCTTCGCTCCTCCCGTCTCTCCCCACCCCGTGGTGTCATCGTGTGCCCGGTCACCCTTCGACCGTCCACACCCTGCCGGAGGAACTGGGATGTGTCCCATCTCTCGCTCCCGCGAAGAAGGCGCCGTGAATAACAGGTGCACCTGTCGAGTGCAGAGCCGTGTCTG
>NW_006487471.1:0-682 GCF_000325575.1 Pteropus alecto | reverse complement strand
CTCTCAGCAGAACGGCCCTTTTGTCCTGGGGGCACTGTTGTCAGATCGGGGTTCTGTGTCACCGTTCTTACAATCCATTCAACGTCTGGGGACCGGAGCCAAGCCGTGTGTGTTCAAATACGCCGATGGAGTGAGCCCCAGGAGAGGGGACGCCGACGGCCACGGAACTGCTGGGCCACATCCTTACGCGGATGAGGACACGTGAGAGGGGCGCGTGGCCCGTCACCGGCGCTGGAGGAAGGGAGGCGGCGAATGTGGCCACAGACGCCGCAGGTCGGAGCTCGTGGGACCCCTGGCTGCTTCACGTGCTCGGTCGGTACGAGAGTCCGTCGATGACCCCCAGGTGGGGTCCACTGAGCTGGCAGCTGTGACCGAAGAGGCTGCCGTAGAGCTTAAGCTGGAGAAAGGGGTCAAGGCCCTCGCGGTGGAGCTTGCGGGGCACGGCTTGGGGCCGGTCACTGCAGAGCCGGAAACGCTAACCAGGGAGCACAGCGGGCATCTGTGCCTTCCAGGGACACAGCCCTGAGCCGCGTTCCACGAGGAAACAAGCAAAGGCGGCCCGGCGGCCGTCGCTCAGGCCGTGCGCGCAGTGCGGTGGCCGCCCGTCCTGTGTTTGTGTGTGATGTGTTATGTGTGTGTATGTGGTGTGTGTCTGTGTGGTATCTGTGTGGTGTGCGTGTGT
>NW_006487470.1:0-680 GCF_000325575.1 Pteropus alecto | reverse complement strand
GCCAAGTTAGTCGGGGGCATGGGCCGTACCTCTCCTCTGACCGGGTCTGGGCTGCTGACGACGGCCGTTTCGACGACCGCCGGGTGCTCCATGAGCGCGTTCTCCACCTCGAACGGCCCGATGCGGTACCTGGAAGGCGACAGCGGGCCTCGGGTCACGACGCCGCCTGAGGACCTCTCCCCCCGGCCAAGGGTCACCTCCCAGCAGGGCAAACGTGCGGACCCGGAGGTTATGATGACGTCATCCGCGCGGCCGACAAACCAGAAATACCCGTCGCTGTCCATCCTGCCTCGGTCCCCGGTGAGATAAAAGTTTCCTCTCATCGTGGCGGCAGTTTTCTCCGGATTGTCCTAGGGATCGAAGATGGCGTGGGGGATTAATTTGGTCGAAACGGCAACGGGGCTTGTGGCACCCAGGTGCGGACTAGTACACTGCACATTCTATTTCTAAATGAATTTTTATAGCAGGTAGTTCCTGGGACAGAATACAAAAGGCCTGGGAGGATAATAAAAAGCAGGACCTATACAACTCCCTCTCCCTGGTGGCTTGTCCACTCGTCCTCCCTGGGGACGAGCCCTGCAATCGCTTTCATGCACATAGAAATTTATCGTCACAAGGTTTAAGGGACAGATGATCTCGCCCCTTTACTGTTGAGGAACCAGAGTGAAATTTTGTGACTT
>NW_006487469.1:0-681 GCF_000325575.1 Pteropus alecto | reverse complement strand
AGGAAGGGAGGAAAGAAGGAAGGGAGGAAGAAAAAAGCGAGGAAGGTAAAGACAGGAACAAAGTTAGATCTTTGACTTTAAGCTTGATTATTTCAGCTGTAAAATTAGAGCTGATTAGAACGGGGTGGAGGCACATGTAGACATCTACTGATATTGTCTTCTGAGCTGGATGGCTAGGAGGAGAAACAGAAAGAGAACAGCCCTTTAGGGCAGGAGAGTAAAGTAGTCTTTGCTCAGTGCAGGTGGGGACTGGGGCACCTTTGTCAATGACCTTCAATAGTGCACCCTTGGGATGCTGTGGAGCCCTTTGGATTTTAGGCGCCTGGGCTTCTTCACCAGCTGCAGACGTGTACCTTCACAGTTCCTTCATGCGATTCCTTTGTAATAATCTGGATTAGGACATCAGAAGACCTGGGTTTAGATGTGACATTGTTACTGAGCAAGGGCTCGCTGCCTGATGCACATAGAAGCCAATACTGTAGTATCAACTTTTGAGAAAGACAAAAAAAAAGAAGAGTGCTTTAATATTCAAATTTGGCCAACAAGGAGACAGGAAGCAAGGCTCAAATCTGTCACCCCAATCTAGAATTCCTGGCAGGATTTTAAGGGGTTTCAGCAGCAGATATCCCTGGACAATGAAACCTTCACTTCTGAAAGTGTTCCAGCTCAGGTTCCAGTCCC
>NW_006487468.1:0-681 GCF_000325575.1 Pteropus alecto | reverse complement strand
CTACACAAAAAGGGGCTTACCAAGAGCTTCTCAAATTTATAGGGACAACATAATCATGTGGAGAATTTTTAAAACTGTAAATACAGATGACTGCATCTTACTCGAGATATTCAGATTTAACAATTCTGAAGTGGTTTCATGACATAGTCATATTTGTAAAGATTTACATGTGATTAGGATGCATTGTCAAGACTTCACTAAGGTACAAATGAGCATCAGCTAATGAAGAAGCATCCCAGTGGAGCACACACATGCATCAAGCCTGTTTGGCAACCTGCTTTTCAAATGATGATCTGTCCCTACGAATCTGCTCTGTTCCTACATGCGAGTCTGTACCACAATGTTTACTCTGCTTCTCCTGATTACCACTATACTTTGACAGCTTGAACTTCATGTTTATGTATACATCTTGATAACCCAGTCATGAACCTCTGAACTGATAACATTAACTTCATAGCAAAATGTCTAATTAACCCAAGATTCTTCCCTCTGTTATCAGAAATCTCAGGTTTAGTAACTTGATGACTTATTTAAAAATGTTTTGATAGGACACTGAAGATTACCTCAACTATAGTTAATTCAGAAGAAATTCAAGTTTCTAGCTTATTTACCAAAAGTTTCACTAGCTAAATTGAATTTTTTCAGCCTAAGTTTTTTGTTGTTTTTGTTTGGTTGGTTGTT
>NW_006487467.1:0-681 GCF_000325575.1 Pteropus alecto | reverse complement strand
TTAATAAGCAACTGAATGGTTATAACCAGAGAGTACATTACTGTATCCACATATACTTAGAAGACTTCTAGTGATATGGCTCAGGTCTTTTGTTCTTGGTCCAATCCTGTTTCACTCTTGATCAGTGACTGAATATCATTGACTACTCATTCAATTTATAAAGAATGTCAAATAGAGTGGACTCCTTAGAGAATGGATGATAGAATAAGCGTGTGTCTAAAAAGCCTATAAAGGCAGAATCTAAGATAAAATTTGGAGTCCATTCTTTTTGGTCTAAAAAGGCCAACTTTATGAGGTGTATCTTCAACGTTACCTATGAAAAAGTACTAGGAGTTTTAGTAAATAAGATAAAGTCAGTTTGATAGGAAAAAATATATCTATGAATGAAGAAATGGAAGGTAGCCAGTTCCCAGTATGATACAGTTGCAAAAACACTCTAGATTATAACAATGAATTTATAGGCAGGGATTTTTTAATACAATGTCCGTCAGATTGCAGGTGGAGCCTTGTATTCAGTTCCAGTTGTTGATTTTGAGTCCTGCAGTCTCGGGAGATTGGTCAGGAACTTGAAGGGGGTGTAACATATCTTGAGAAGTGGTTGAAAGCAACTGATGTGTGTGTGTGGGGGTGTGATGTATGTCATTAGAGTCAGTAGAGAGATGAGATCCAGTAACTGTCCAC
>NW_006487466.1:0-681 GCF_000325575.1 Pteropus alecto | reverse complement strand
TAATTATTATTTTATTATTTTATTATTTAGAGAGTCTTTAGTCTCGAGAGAAACGGTGAGTTAAACTCTTGGCACTATTACTAAGGGTTGGTCATATCAGGACTAAAATTTTTAGAAAAAAGAGACAAGTCTGCTCTGTTCCCCAAGGTGAAGCTCTAAGCTGTGAGGCACGCTTCCTGGAAATTGAAAAGTGAAAAAAGCAAACAGCAGCTTTCTTTTGGGCTACCATTTTGTTATTGTGTTTTTAAACTTCAAGTAAAACGGAATGCTTTGCGTGTCATAGTGTCCGGGCGTATGCTTGAACCTAGATCTGCAGTAGGAGTTCAGAAGAATCGAAAGATCCAGACTACTTCTTGAAAGCCCAGTAAGGAAGTACGTATATATGTACGTATGACAAAAATCACTGCAGGGCAAGGAGCGTGAGCAACACACACGAGCGATGGGTGAAGACAAGTGCCAAAGGCAAGAGCAGCAGAAGTGATGGCAAAAGACACCTAATCGGTTCAGGAGACTGATCCACTTATGTAAAGGAAACCTTAGAAAAAGCAGCAGGAAAAAGGTAAATCACTAAAAATGATGTGTTCTCTTCTTTCAAGAAAACGGAAGGGGCCGTGAGATGCAGGATGCTTCTGAGCACCAATGCGAGGGTCTTGTTGTTAAAGACAACTTCCCTGTGACCAG
>NW_006487465.1:0-681 GCF_000325575.1 Pteropus alecto | reverse complement strand
GGCTGAACAGAAAGCGTTAGTGGAAACGCATATTTTTTTTCTTCTTTTCAAAAATGCATATTTTCAGACTCCGACCACAGCAAAAGCTGAGGCGCAGTAATGACCCCATCGCAGCAAATTCCCCGCTATGCAGATCGTGGTCGCGAAATGCCATCTCCCCCTCGAAGGAACCACAGATTCCTGCAGAAAGGCGCGTTTACGACCCGAAGGGAGCTTTCGGAGACCCAAGCATCGTGTCAAAGGGACGCTTCAGGGCATCGTAAGTCTGTTGATAAAACGATTGGCTCAGGGGGACGCAAAAAGCGGGGTGCGGTGAGGGAGGAGAGGCCTGGCCGGTAGGAAGCAGGTGAGAGTAAGTGGCCTGGGTCCTGCGCCGTCTGCAGAGCCGGGCGCCAGGCGGGACGAGGCAGGAGGACAAGGTGCCCCGGAGGGGGCGTTTTGAGAAGTGGTGATCGAGGGTGCGGTTAAGCCCCGTGACACCGGGGCACGGGGGGTGACCGTGGGAACAGGAGGCTGGGGGGGCGGAGAATTAAAGAAGGGGTGTCACTGTACTCGGACAACTGCGACGAGATCACAGACTTGGCGACTTAAACACCCCCATTTATTTTCCCACAGTTCTGGGGGTCGGGAGTCTGAATCAAGGTGTGGGCGGGGCTGGGGTCCCTCCAGCCCCGCTTACTG
>NW_006487464.1:0-681 GCF_000325575.1 Pteropus alecto | reverse complement strand
GTGGTGCTCTATTGTGGTCTGATACCAGCCTCTGGATGTGTTGCTTCTTGGGCCCCTTGGGAGGGGCTCGCATGTAATTCAAGATGAGTTGCTGCCTTTGATTGTTTGAGGCTACATAGTAGAAGTTACAGAATGATCCACAAATTGCTGCTTGTGCTGGATCTGGAGGCAAGTGGGAGAGACCATGATGTGAGCCAAGGTCGATTACCCCCAATACTGGCCATAGGGCAGCTCAGCAAAAGGAGCATTGCACCTCAAGATGTGAGACTGTCTGTCAGCTTCCCATAAGTCTCCACAGCTATAAGAGCCTTGGTTGGTACAGAAGTTGCGGGGAGCAGGGACCCAGAGTAAAGTATGCAGATTTCACCCAGACAGTGCAGTGGAGCAAGGCAATTCCATCGGGCCAATGCAGATTGCTGCCAGTGCTAAGCCTGTGGGCTCTTACAAGTCACAGATCACAGAGAAGCTAGCCATCATTTGCCCCTGGTGCATAGACCTCAGCAATCTGCCCAAAAGACACTGCAGTTTGGCTGGCACTAGTGGCCTACCATCAAAAGTCTCCAACAAAATGTATGGGCTGCGTGTAGGCAGTGCAAGCTGAGGGCTACTGCCTGCTCACAAATGCCTGGCCCGTGGAAGGTACAAAGTGGGGCTGGCTGCCTAGCAATGGCCCAGCATAGG
>NW_006487463.1:0-681 GCF_000325575.1 Pteropus alecto | reverse complement strand
AAAAAAAAAATCTAGAATTCTAGAAATGGAAGAACTTAGTTATATATCATTCAAAATTCTATTAAATTTGTGTTAATTTGTGAAAAGCTGTGCTGGATGGTTTTATGTAAATGAGGCCAAATATACATTTTACTCTGTGATCTCCAAAACCGTTTACTATTAAAAGCACTTTGTCAGGTTCTGAAGTGCTCCTTTCCAGGCTTCAGATAACTAAAACTTTCTGAAATCATTATCTTATTAAAGCAATATGTTTAAAGTGAGCAAGGAAAGTCCACAGGGAACACTGCTGAGAAAGTAATGGTCTGCTGGTGAGTTGATGGACTGTGTTAATGGTCTCAACCAATCTAGAAAGAGGACTGACAGTGACTTAATTTGTAATGCATTTCATATGTAGAAAAGTTCAGAAAAAAGTCCTAAATATTAGAACTGTGCATTGGCTGACTGAACTCTTTGCAAATCTTGGTATTGCAACAGTGATTTACACTCAGATCATTAATCTCTAATCTTTGAGAACATTCCTATCCACATATGAACAACAATTATAAAGGCAGATAGATTTACATAGAAGATATTTTTAGTTTACTTTTACTGACAATATTAACTTAATTTAGGGCTCCAGATATTTATTTCCTGGGAAGGGGGAGCCCTGTGTGTGTGTGTATATGTGTGTGTGTGTGTGTG
>NW_006487462.1:0-681 GCF_000325575.1 Pteropus alecto | reverse complement strand
AAGGGAAAGGGTTTAGAAAATTTAAATTGCATGATAAACCACCGTCTGACGTATATATTTTGTTTATTGTTTATCTCACCCATTAGAATGTCAGCTCCATGACAGCAGGGACTTTATGTTTTGGTCAATGCTGTAACATCAGTATCTTAACTGGTGCTGACACATGATGTTAAATAACTATTTGTGGGATTATTAATTAATATATTTTAAATGAGTGAGATTATGACTCAGATTAGTATTAAGAAACTAACATTAAAATGGGTTTCGGTTTTAGCTCTGACTTTTTGTGTATCCCTTGGGCAAGTCCCCTCATCTCCCTGAGCTTTGGGGTCTTCTGGGATAGAATGGAACTAATAGCAACACCAGCTCTGCCTACCAAGGGTAGGAGCGAATGTGCTGATGTGTATTAACTTATATGAAAATGTCTAGAAACTCTGACGTGCCCTCCAAATTGCTATAAGATTGTACTTTGACAATGACAGAGCAGTAGCTTCATTAGAAATCAGATGGCAGTAAGGATAAAAGGGGAGGTGGTAAAGGTCATATTTAGACTTTTCTTAAAGGTTGGGTATATTGTATCTTTTCAGATACTTGTGTTAAAGCCCAATAAGCTAAAGCAGGCTTTGCAAAAGACTATTTCACAGTGCTGTGTTTAAAAGTCAACCTATCCCAGATTTTTTT
>NW_006487461.1:0-679 GCF_000325575.1 Pteropus alecto | reverse complement strand
TTTAAATGACATGCTATCCAGTTAAGTAGTATCGAACCTAGAGGCCAAGGCAATTGCAGGTTAGCTAGAAAGGAGTTCAGGTGTATTAGCTGAAAATTCCTCTGAATCAGAAGATGGCAAGGAGGTGGAAACCAATAGTGACAGTTACACTTGTTGACTCAGCTGTCCTGAATTAATGACTATATTTATTAAAGATTTTAATATCCCACACTCAGGATGTTGTAAAAAGTTGCAAAAATGATCTTCCCGAAACCAAAATTCTTAAGAGAAATTTCAATTCATCACATTACAGCTGAGAATTCTTTTTTTTTAATTTTCAGCTTCTTTTTTTATAATATGCTCCTAGAAGCAGGAAAATACCATTTATTTCCTTTCCAGTTTTAGCCTGTTCCACTTAGCAGGCTATGAATTCTTCCCTCCTGGAAGATCCTGGTGGAGTAAGAGCAATGATGGGGCTGTTTACCTCGGGGTTTTGAGGTGCTGAAGTCGGTGGTGGGTACCTCTTGGAAAGCAAGGCAGTTGTCATGGTTGATTCCCTTTTCTTAATGGGATGAAGGTGCTTGGGAAAGTGGCAGTATCTCTCTGACTGAATATATTTTAGATATTCAGAAACAGTTTTATCTATATAAACCAGCGGCACTCAGCTTTTTTGGCATCAGAGACCAGTGCTCCTATGAGA
>NW_006487460.1:0-681 GCF_000325575.1 Pteropus alecto | reverse complement strand
ATTTATTGTCTCACAGTTCTGGAGGCTGGAAGTCTCAAATCAAGGGACTGGCAAGGTTCGCTCCTTCTGAGGCCTGTGAGGAAAGGATGTGTTCCAAGTTTCTCTCCTTGGCTTATACACGACTGTCTTCTCCCTTTTTACTCTTCACATCATCTCTCTAAGCATGTCTCTGTGTCCAAATTCCCCCTTCTTATAATGACACCGGTCATATTGAATTAGAGCCCACTCTAATGACTTATTTCTAACCTAACTATTTCTGCGAGGACCTATAGACCTATCTCCAAAGAAGGTCACTTTCTGAAATTCTGGGGATTAGGACTTCAACATCTCTTTTTTTGGAGGGGACACAATTCTACCCATAGTACCAAGTAACTATATAACCTGAACTACCCGTAATGAACTGGTTGTTACCTGGTCCACCATATGATGGTTGGGCATGTTCAGCAACATCCCATTATTAAATGGAAATGGTAACTATAGGCTATAGGAGACAAGCCCAAGTGTTCCAGAGGCACAAGAAAATCACATGAGCAGAAAATTTAGACTCCATGGTGCCCTCTCCCACTGCTTTAATATCTCTCCATCAACACACACCTATATTTGCATAGGGAGTACAGTGTAACTAAGCAACAGGAGAGGGACAAGAATTGGCTTTATGCAAAGTAAGCAGATATCAGTCCT
>NW_006487459.1:0-681 GCF_000325575.1 Pteropus alecto | reverse complement strand
CCCTCCTCCTTTCCACACGAGGTATGGACAAAGGTTCACTTTGTCCTAGTGACAGCCAGGGAGAAGGGACCTAGATCCACACCACGTCCTGCAGATCCTTGCTCCCCCTGCTGGTCAATACTGCACCTGGAATGGTGGCTGCTGAGGGGCATTCTGTCACTGTCTGCCACCGAAGCCTGGGGGTCAGGCACATTCTTTCCTTCTCTAGTTCTGGCTGGGTACCACCACCTCATTCCCTCTGTTGCTGTGGACCTCTGAGGTTAGCCTGTGACCTTACTGCGGTGACGCTTCCAGTAAGCTCATTAGCCAGACTCTCAGCCAACTTCTACACTGTACTCTTCAGGGACATGGGAAGTCTAGGTCCTGGCCATGCAAGAAGCATGGCTGCCTAGAGTTACACTCAGGCCCTCCCTGCTAAACTGGGTTTCTGAGTTATTTATTTAGGGCATGCTTTTTTCCACATGTAATTTTATTGGGGGGTGGGAAAGACTGCTAAGGAAGTGGGTGCTTAGGGGTTGTCAGGCTGAACTGACAAAGGGGTAGATTGAGATATTGGGACACTGCACAAAACAAGAGCTCTCAAAACTTTCAATTGCACTGTACAGAGCCATGTGCAGTGGCATCTGATCAACACACCATGAGGAGGTCTGTGCCTCTGATCCTCCTCTCCACAAACCCATC
>NW_006487458.1:0-681 GCF_000325575.1 Pteropus alecto | reverse complement strand
ACAGTTCCGGAGGCCGGAAGTCCAAGATCAAGGTGACGGCAAGGTTGGTTTCTCCTGAGGCCTCGCTCCTGGAGGCTTGCGGAGGGCCACCTCCTCACCGTGTCCCTCGTGGCCTTTCCTTGGTGCCCACCCACCCCGACTGTCTCTTCCTTCAAGGACATCAGTCATATGGGATTAGGACCCCACCTGGATTAGGGCCTCACCTTTATGACCTCATTTAACCTTAATTGCCTCTTTGAAGAACCTGGCAGCAGTCTTGCTGGGGGTTAGGGACAGACCACAGGGATGCTGAGGGACATAATGTAGTCTGCCTCCTGGAAGAGTGTCCTCTCCTGCCCACCGTGTTGGTCAGCCCCAGACCACCCTGCTGCTCACCAGTCCTCCTCCTTCCAGCCCTAAGAAGCAGCCCCTCCCCCAGGGCTAAAGCTCGTCCTGGGACGGGTCAGACCCCGAAGGGCGCTGGTACTTCATAGGATCCAGAATGACTCCCTCCACAGTGACAGAGGGACACTGGGAAATCACCAGCCCCACTGGAGGTACCTGAGCTACAGAGGTGAAGAAGGATGACACAGAGGACTGTGGTCTTTCCCACGTAGCTGGCCTCCCTGGCCTGAGGTCTCGGGGACAGTTATGCTGGGCATTTGCCTGGGCCTTGTCAAAGCGAACTCTCTCTCTCTCTCT
>NW_006487457.1:0-680 GCF_000325575.1 Pteropus alecto | reverse complement strand
ATTTTTTTGATGAAGTCCAGTTTATTTTTGCTGTTGTTGCTTGTGTTTTTGGCATCATCTAAAATACCATGCCAACCCAAGATCACAAATATTTCCTCTTTTGTTTTTGTCTAATAATTTTATAGTTTTAGCCATTACATTTAGACCTATAATCCATTTTTGTTAATTTATGTGTATGATATTAAGTAGGGGTCCAACTTCATTCTTTTGCCTTTGGGTATCTAAATGTTTCAACTCAGTTTGTTGAAAAACTATATTAACACATTAAATTATCTTGGTATCCTTACCAGAATCAATTAAGCATAAGTATAAGGGTTTTCCTTTTTTTCTGGACACTTAATTCCATTTTATTGATCTGTATGTTTAGCATTATGCTAGTAATTTAGTATCTTGATTACTGTACCTGTGTAGTAAGTTTTGATATTATGAAGTGTGAGTCTTCCAATTTTGTTCTTCTTTTTCAATATTATTTTGGTTCTTCTGGGTCCTTTGATTTTATATAAATTTTAAGATCATCTTGTCAATTTCTACAAAACAACTTGGAATTTTAATAAGTTTTGCATTGAATCTGAAAATCAATTTAAGGACTATTGACATCTTAACAATAATGTCTTCCATCCTATCAATATAGGAGATCTTTCCATTTTATTTTGATCTTATTTCATTTTTAGAAATGTTTT
>NW_006487456.1:0-681 GCF_000325575.1 Pteropus alecto | reverse complement strand
CCTCGCTCGCTTTCCCCGCAGGCACGGGCACGTTCGGCCGCGTGCAGCTGGTCCGGCAGAAGACGGCCGAGCGCTTCTTCGCGCTGAAGGTCATGAGCATCCCGGACATCATCCGCCTGAAGCAGGAGCAGCACGTGCACAACGAGAAGGCCGTCCTGCAGGAAGTCAGCCACCCGTTCCTGGTCCAGCTGTGAGTCCCGCGTCCGCGCCCCCTCCCCACTGCCGCGTCCCGGGACCCCGAGCGGGGCGCGGCCGGTCCCGGCTTGGCGTTCGCGGTGCGCCCGTGAGCCTCAGACCCGCTTGAGGACACTCCGGGGATGTGCCGGGGTCCGGCCCGGCCGGCGACGCTCTGCGGAGGTGGCCGACCCCAGGCCGGCCCCTGGACGCAGGCACCGTCTCTGGAAGTGCCCGCCCGGGGCACGGAGACTTTGTCACCCCCGGTCCCTTCAGCAGCTCCTCGGGGAGCCTGCCCGGCTGGTTTCCGGGGACCTCAACCCCCTTCTGAGCTTTCTGCTCGGGCTTCTAGTGGCCGTTAGATGTCGCATGTAGACCCAGCACAGGACCGTCCAGTGCAAGGTCCAGTAGCGACTGGACGAATGTCGCCCACCTGTGACCTCACACAGTGAGAGCTGCCGGGGACTGCGGTGCCCTGAGCTGGCTGTGCCATCCAGGCCGCCCTCC
>NW_006487455.1:0-679 GCF_000325575.1 Pteropus alecto | reverse complement strand
TATTGCTCTTTCCCAATATTATTTCATCTCATTTTCTCATTGAAGTAACTAGAACCTTCAAAACAATGTTAAGTGACAGTAGCAATAACTATCATCTGAGCCTTGTTCCTAATGTTAATTCTGGGGTCCTCTGAGATTTTCAAGATTCATCTTACCACTCACTGAATGTAGTTTTAGAAACTCTCAGCTGTAAGACTTGGACAAAATTCCCTTTTGGGACTGACAATACTATCTACTATCCATACCATCAACAGGTAGATTTCTTCTCAGCTCTGCCAGTTCGTTGTCACTGAGCTTGATATTCATTCTTTCCACAAGCGGTTTCAGGTTACTAATGTCAATTTTTTCTCCTAAAGAAAGACAGAAAAGGATCGTGACAGTAACTGAACTATCTAAAAGATGAAAATACAGTTATGTCTTTAATGAGGATGTACAATTATTGTAATAAAAGAGAACTCCACTTCAATTTTGCTGGTGCCTATCATGTTCTCAATTATCCATTTGAGAGCAAAATCAGACAAAGTCCAAGTGTGGTCTCTCCTATAAACATAAAAGTCTCACACCATTTCTGTGTAGAGTAAAAATATATTACTCACTTTGCAAAGACTCCAGACCCTCTAGAATTCTATTTCGATGTACCTTCCCCTCACTTGTTTTGTAAAACAGGGGGAGTTTAGTT
>NW_006487454.1:0-681 GCF_000325575.1 Pteropus alecto | reverse complement strand
GGGCTGCGGGGGTGCGATGCTCACGGGCGGCTGGGCTTCTGGAATCATCTGCCTAGCCGGAGTTGGTCTCTGGGAACCCGGAATAAATGCGCGCGCCAGTCCTCACCCCCAGTCCCAACACTTGGCCCCCCAGACCTTGTGATGGGGTGCTGGGAGCCCCTGCCCAGCATGCAGCCTCTGACCCGGGTCCCCGCGGAGCCCCGAACCCCCGTGACTTCCTGAGCGGCCGCAGCCTGTGGCTCTGGTACGGGGCCTCCGACCCCGCCTGTGCCAACCCCGGGCGCGAGACCTCGTGTCACCCATTTCCTGGGTGACAGAAAGTGTCTTCTGTTCTGATAAGCGACTGTGGGCGGGCGCCTGGCTGGGGCTCGGGAAGGTGCCAGGGGAGGGCGCGTCCCTTCTCGCAGCCCCGGCCCCCTCTGCTGATGCTCACAGCACCCTCTGCCCTCTGTCGCACAGCCTGGTAGACAGGAAGCACACTGTGTCCCCGAGTCTGCGAGCCACTCCCACAGGTCCACCCACCCCAGGGAGAGGGTCGTGGGAGCCCCCAGCTTAGCGGAAGCACAGGTGACAGCCTGGACACACAGGTGGCCTCTGAGGTGCAGGCGGTCTGGGGGGACCGAGCCCTTCACCTGAGGGTCTGATGCTGTGTGCGGGTGGGTGGTGTCAGAACCGAGTCAC
>NW_006487453.1:0-680 GCF_000325575.1 Pteropus alecto | reverse complement strand
TTTTCCGCAAAATAGCGTTACTTCTTTTTCCTGTTATGTTAACGACTAAGATTTCGTTAAGTTTTATGCTCTCGGTCTAAGAATAAATTTAGAGCACCTGTTTTCAAGTGATTTTTCATAGTCTCTTTTTGTTTTGCAGATTTTTTGTTTAAATTCCTGGTTATTGGAAATGCAGGAACTGGCAAGTCTTGTCTACTTCATCAGTTTATTGAAAAAAAATGTAAGTGACATCAGTCAATGTCTCGTGCGTGCCTTGTTCTAAGAGTACTTTCTCACTCAGCTTGTTCACAGTAAAACTTCCAAATATTTTTCAGGAAAAAAGTCACAGTTTAAAAATATTTAAAGATAACATTAGAAACTTTCTATTAAACATTTAGTAACGTGACTGAGTCTTTATTAAGTTAGCATTTCCGTTTTATAGCGGTTAAGCATACTGCACATTTCCAGACACTAAAATGCAGTATGATGAGGGGGACGAGGGGGGACCCCAGAGGAATTCTCTTGCTGACAGGGAGTGGCCCCAAAGCCCTTGGAGTGCGTCTTGGAGAAACTAACAGCATTTGGTCCTCGGCGACCTTGTTTCGTAGTCACAGCAGTGACTGTCATCAGTCCTGTTTTACAGGTAGAGGAACAGAGGGTCAGAGAAGGTGGCGTGTGTCTTGGGAGGGTCACCTAGGAGC
>NW_006487452.1:0-680 GCF_000325575.1 Pteropus alecto | reverse complement strand
GATGAAGGCCCAAGAGGAGGCTCAGGAGAAGAAAAGGAGGTCAAACTCAGGCCCAAGCTCCCTGATGCCCAGGAGTGGGCAACTATTGAGCATTAACTATGCATCGGGCACTGTGATAAGCGATGTACAGGCTGAAATCTTCAAACCCTCATCACAAGTCCACGGCCAGTGCTCCATTTACAGATTAGAGAAGTCAGGTGTCTTATCTTTGCTCACCAGAGCTAGACCCTGGCCTGGGTCCAATTGATGCACTGGGCCCTCGGCATCCCATCCCGAAAGACAGTCAATTTGGTTCAACTAACTTTTATTAAAATGCCGCAGCGAAAGTAACAGGTCAGACCTGGAGAAGGTAACCAGGGCAGGCAGGGTGGAGAGGCTGCACACAGGAAAAAGGCCAGGGAAGTTGTCAAGGATGGGTCAAGGGTGAACAGGAGGGCAAAGGTCACTTCAAAAGATTATTGAGAAGCAGAGAATCAAAGGGCTAGGTGTGGCTGCGATCTTCCTGGACTGCGCGGAGCTCCTTTAGGCCTGTAAGGGACTCAGGAATAACTGTTCCATAGAAGAGAAGAAACTCTTAACCTCATTCCAGATAGCCTTCACTGCATCGCACAAGTGAGCTGTCTTCTCCTTCACGCAGGTCAGCACATCCTGCCATATCTTCTGCAGGCGCTGCAGCATTT
>NW_006487451.1:0-680 GCF_000325575.1 Pteropus alecto | reverse complement strand
GGCAGGGCCCGGTGGGAGCCCAGGGCCGAGGAAGCCTGGGCAGGGGGGTCTATTTCCTCCTTGAGAACAGGCTTGACCCCAGGCTCTGCCCTCTGGGTGCTGAGGGTGCTATGAGGCCTGTAGTGAAGTGCCCAGCACGGCACCTGGTGCATGATGAGTGCCAGCAAAGGCAGCTTTCATTGCTGCCCCCCAAGCCCCAAACCCTGCAGGCCCTGGCTCAGCCCCTCACTGGCTCTGGGACCCACAGATAAGGCAGAGGACAGGTCCCTCCTCTGGGGAGATGGACGTCAGACCCAAGGTAGAAAAGGGCCAGCCTGATGGGCAGGGACATGGCTAAGTACTTTTCAGAGTCTGCCGATGTGTGTGGATGGGTGTGGGGGACAGTGAGTGCTCACAGCCTTGAGAGGTGACAATGAAGTTGCCATGATGTCATGGGAAAAGGACACTGCAGAGGAAGGACCAGGGCGAGCAAAGGTTTAGAGCTGAGGGACAGACAGCACAGGCAGGAAAACAACAGCCAGAAAACACAGCAAAGTGGGGAAGAATGGCAGGTCCCTGTTAGAACAAGGTGAAGGAGGAAGGGCCAGAGGGAGGGGTGGAAAGGAACAAGAAGCGAGGCAGGGGTGACCTCTCCTAGAGAGGCCAGTCAAGAGCTGGGGAAGTCGGAGGGTCCCATGGTG
>NW_006487450.1:0-680 GCF_000325575.1 Pteropus alecto | reverse complement strand
AATCATGTTGTCCAGGTTCTAATGCTGGTTGGTGATGAGAAAGTTGTTTCATCTCTTTCTCGACTTCTTATTTCTTCTCGCATTAAAACAAACAAACAAAAAAAAATGAGACCCAAATGATTTAATCTCTATTTGTCTTCTACTTGAAAGATAAATGATTTTGAGTTCTAGAGTCATTTCAATATTAAGAAATCTTAAAATTTCCCAGATTATCTGAGCCAGTAGTTTTCAAGTGTGGTCAGCAGGTCTCTGGAGGTCTCCAAGATCCTTTCAGAGGGTCTGTGAGGTCAAAAGCACTTGAAAAAAAAATTACTATATGGTTGTCTTTTTCACTACATTGACATTTATACTGATGGTGTAAAAGCAAAAACTACCAGCACCTTAGCGTAAATCAAGGCAATGGCACCGAAGTCTACAAATAGTTATCGCACTCTTCAGGACATTAAAAAATACATTTACATTAAAAAAAATCTTTTTCATCTAAGAATGCTCTTAGTGAAGCAGTGAAAATTATTAAATCTGTTAAATCATTGACCTTCAGTATACATTTTCTTAATATTCAACATGACAAAATGGGAAACATATAAAACACTTCTGCTGCATACCAAAGTACCAAAGTATGCTGGTTGTTTAGAGGAAAAAACTTGTGTGATTGAGTTGCAAGCTGAACCAGCCACTGT
>NW_006487449.1:0-680 GCF_000325575.1 Pteropus alecto | reverse complement strand
CCCTCGGCACCTCCTCCACCTCACTCCCTCCTGGTCGCTTTCCGTTTCTCCTATGCTTTCCTTGGAAGCCACTTAAAGGTCCCGTAGAATGACATCCCAGCTCCCAGCTAACCAGGGTAGGCAGCGAGAAGCCTGTCCCAATGCGCGTGTAAGAAGAAGGGGAGCAATTCCAGTCAGGAGGGCCGCAGAAGGGGTTTTTGTTCTGGGAGAGATGGGAAGCACGTGGGCTTCCTTTCCCTAAGGCCCAGGGCCCAACCTGTGACAATGTCCAAGAGTTTTCATGAGAGAAAAATAAGGCCCTCGTCGTGTGTTTTCTATGAAGCTCAATTTCTGCATCTTCAAGGCCATTCTGAGATGACATCCTACTTACTTTTTTATTTTTTGCCTTGAGAATATCCTTTTGTTTATAAAACAATGGTGTGGTAGCTGGTGGCTGTTTTCCATGTCTTTATTTGGCAAAATAAGACCTTACTAGTCAAGTTTTAAGTTTTGAGGAAATCTCACAATTAACAATTAATCTTGCAATTAACATCTTCTCAAGCCCCTGGATAGAGAGCCTCGAATGGGGCAGTTCCTTTCCAGGCCTAAGATTCATTTGAATCAACTCATTTATTCATTCATCCATCCATCTATCCATTCATCTAACTGTCCGTCCGTCCATCCGTCCATCTGTCCATCCA
>NW_006487448.1:0-680 GCF_000325575.1 Pteropus alecto | reverse complement strand
GACGCGCACGTGCTTTACCCTTTAGTCGCAGACGCCCCCGCTCGCCACATTACACTGTGGCATCCGCATGACACGTCGCCAAAACGCCGGCCGCTTTTGCGCCGCAGAGCTGGAAGGGTCTTAGAGGCGCGGTCTGTTCTGCCCCCTGCCTAGAAGCACATGGACGGGGGCCACGCACAGAGCACACGAGGTTCCAGACAGGTGACACCTGCTCTCGCCTCCATTTCCTTGTGGGACATTCCAAGTTCTTTATTAACTCTCCTTGTTCTGAAAATGGTTAGATCGTAATAAAGCTGAATAGTTTAGGTTCCGAACGCTGTATTTGACTGGACTGTAGATGACGATCATTCACGCTTTCCACCAGTGCAGCTCTGGGTGCATGATTCATGTCGGGTCACCTGCTACATGACTGATCACTTACACTAATGGAACTTTCACTATTATTCAAAGCAGCTTATTCTTCTCCATTGTTGAAAATATCCGCTTTCTAGAAATCTTTCGTAGAGTGTAAACCACGTAGCCATTTGATTTCTCCCTTCTAATCCCACACCTGAAACCTGGGGCAGCCTTCAACGCAGCTGCCTTTGCATCCGGTCTTAGGAAGCACTTTATCTCCTCGGGTCTCGGAGGCCTTGTCGTGGCATCTTTCGTCTCCTGGGATCCGTGCACTTTAAATTCCG
>NW_006487447.1:0-680 GCF_000325575.1 Pteropus alecto | reverse complement strand
TGCATCTGCACTGTCCTCTCAGTCCCTCCTTCTATCTTTCCCTGTTGCCGGCATTGACACTCATGGCACGCAGAGACAGGGCAGCGGGATGCTTATTATTTATTCATTGAGAGCACATAAGCCGATTCTTTCTTCGTTTGCCTGGAGGAGTTAGGTCAAGATATGCCAACTTGTGCCCTGTCAGTCCTGGAAGCCAGATTAGCTAGCCACAGAGATGCCTGCTTCAGTAATCAGAAAGAGGATTTTCTTAGGTAGAGGAGTGCCTCTGAGATATCCATAAATGAATGCAATGGAGATTTGCTAAGGGAATGTACAGAGGGGTGGGAAATGGGAAAGAGGTGAGAGAATTTCTCTCACTAGCCTCTGGTCACCATGACAACGACATCTTTAAAGAAATGTAACTGATCATTTTAAGTCAGAGGGTTTTATAGACATACTGGATTCCAGCCTCTTCTATAGTTCTGGAATATATGAATGGAAACATGAGTCTGCACCCCAGCTCAACACCCTAGCGTAGTCTTAGGGACAAATGTGGATCTGAGCTTTGAAGCCCATTTTAAAAACAGTCAGGCATGTTGGTGGGAACTGAAAGAGCCGCATGTTGAGAGAACAAGCAAGGAGTGATTCTGGAGAGGTGGGATTGGCCTTTCCAGAAGAGCCAGTTGGGCTCATCCACCAGC
>NW_006487446.1:0-680 GCF_000325575.1 Pteropus alecto | reverse complement strand
GTGTATATATATATATATAAAACAAGCCAGGTAGAGGCCCTTCCCTTGTAGGTTTCCTTGACCTTCTCTCTGCATGCCCTTCATCTTAGTTGGAGGAAAAAATAGTGAAAAGACCCTTTAGCCATAACTTGAGTACCTGTATTCTTTTCCCATCTCTGCTTCTAGTCTAATGGATAAGTCACTTAACGTCTCTGGATATAATTTTTCTCTTCTGTAAATAACAGTGTTGAACAAAAACAGTCTGTAAGACTCTCACAAGTGTTTTTTCCAGTAGCTCCTAACTAATCACTTTCAATTTGCCCTTCCTCTCCTCACACATTTTATTCTAAACACAGCAGCCGGACTAATCTTGTTAAAATGTTAAGTCAGATCTTGTTACTCTTCTCGCAAACTTCCAATGGCGCTCACTCAAAATAAAACCGAAGCCCTCATGCCGCCCTGGCCGGAGGACGTGATCTAGCCCCCAACCGCTTTCCTAACCTGGCACTCCCCCTTCCCTCACTCCACCCAGTCACACTGGTCTCCTTGCCTTTTATTGCAAACTCTAAGCACACTGCCTTCTTGGGGCCTTTGCATTTGCTTTTCCGCTGCCTGGAAAGCTCTTCCTTTCCTCCCTGAGGTTCACATGGCTCATTCCCTGCCCTCCTTTGGTCATGTGTTCGAAGTGTTCGAACATCCCC
>NW_006487445.1:0-679 GCF_000325575.1 Pteropus alecto | reverse complement strand
TCGATGCTGCCAGCAAGGCAACGCGTGGTCCATGCAGCGGAATGGCTCCACTGGAAGGAGAGGCCCCCCTTTTTCTGGGGACACTAGAGCAGGTTTCTTAGAGAAGGTGTTATCTGAGATGAATCGAAACACACGTGTTTGGTTTAGATGTGAAGATAGGAGGGAAAGGCATGCCAGATACAGGGAACAGCAGGAGCCAAGAGTATGGAGGCAGGAAAGGAAGTTTTCGACGGAGAGTTAAATGCATGAAAGGGAAGAAGGGGAAGAAATGAATTCAGCAAGATGGGTCAGAGCCCAATCCGGGACGGGCACGGCTATCTCTCGATTTTGGAGAGCTGAGAGGAAACATCCGTCTTGTCTGTCGCAATGTCGTAGGCTGTCAGGCCTCAATTTTTTAGACTATAAACTCTACATTGGAAATATTCAAAATAAGAGTTCTGTATGATGTAACCCAAAAACGAAGAGACATTTGCATGCCAAAGACTTGAAAGCAGTATGCACGCGGCAAGGCTAGTTAGCGCATGTGTCACTAGACTGGGTCTACTCTTGGAATAAACTTTAAAGCTGATACAACGCGCCTTTGAACTCAGCCGCGGTGATGGCGCTTTTATTTAGTGCCTGTTCTGTTTGGGGGAAAAAGTATAAATCTTTCCTTGAATCCTATGATTTTTTTTTTTTT
>NW_006487444.1:0-679 GCF_000325575.1 Pteropus alecto | reverse complement strand
TGTGCTAACCACTACACTATGGAGCCACCCCCATAAAATTATAATTTTAAGTGCAGCGCTTTTCTGAGTCTTGTGAGTTGCTCTAATGAATTATTGAATCTACATGGGTTCATGGGGACCCTGTAAATTAAAAGCCAGCTGCTCAGAAGTGAGAGTGGTCTTGTGGAGGACTGTGCTCTTCACCTGTAAAGTCTGGCCCAACTCTATGTAATTGGCGTCACACATCATTGCAGGAAGTTCGCTGCTTGCTGAGACCTGCTGGAGGCTCACTGTGCAAAACAAATGACCATCCTCTGGTTTATTTGTTTTTACATTTCAGTGTCTGGATGTTTTGTATCTGGATGGGGAGGGGGTAATCCCCCTCATTAATAATTTTGCATTCTCTGTGGTGGATGAAATGCTATGGCCTTTGTGTGCATAGTCAGGCATGGACGAGTAAGAGGAAAAACTCTCTACAGTATGAGTAAACCCAGGTAGAAGGCTGCATTTCCTGCTTAACATCAGAATGTGCCAAAGAAAGTCAGGTATCAGAGCCAGATTCAGAGTCCTCAGAAAGAAAACTCCCAGGCAGGATCCTGTGAGCCTCTCAAATCATATTCATCTTAATTAATAGACTGCTAAACACAGAATGTGTAAAATGCAATTAAGATGCAGAAGTGAGTCAATTTTATAGCCACTG
>NW_006487443.1:0-679 GCF_000325575.1 Pteropus alecto | reverse complement strand
AAGCCCCGTAAGTGCAGACGCGTCCTAGGAAACCTGGTGGCACGTCCACGCCTGCTGCGGTGACCTCCGCCGGCTCGACGCCGAGGCCACGGTTGGGAGCTGCGTGCCCGGGGCCGGGGGACACATAGCTTACGAGGACATTCGAAGTGTCCTCTCTGAGTCACGTGTGTCCTCTGGGCCAGTTGGGGGGGGCCATTTTCTCAGCAGCTGGGACACACGCAGAGGACATGGAGCCCCATGTCCGAGGAGAGGAGGCTGAGATGGAGGGTCCCCAGCTTCCACGACCGGGCAGAGTTCACCCGCCCGAGTTGGAGGCGCTGTCCATCTAAACCTGGCGCCGGGCCACGCTCTCGCTCGGGCGGAACAGCACCTCCGGGCGTAGAAGGTCAGTGAGTGCCCCCCCGCTCGGCAGGAAGCGTGGCTCTGTCCCTGGGTGCTATTTACAGATTTCTATTTACGGACGCGGCCCTCACATTATGGAAAGTTTATCTCTACAGAGTCATTGAGTAATCACAAGCTGAGGGGTCCGCCTGGCCGGAGGCCTAGCCGGCCGTCAAGGGCACTGTCCCGGCCTCGTTCCGTGCTTGGCAGCTGGGGCTGGAGCTGCGTGACCTGGGCAGGGCTCCTCGGCCGCCCCGGCCTTGGCCCCTCCGTCTGCAAAGGGAGAGGTGGCCCAGGG
>NW_006487442.1:0-679 GCF_000325575.1 Pteropus alecto | reverse complement strand
TTTTTTTTTCCACATTTAAAAATTTCAGGCATTTTCAAGGCTCAGTTCCAATCTTCCTTATTCATGAAGGATTGTCCTTACAAAGCTCCCATCAGCTGGCATCATATACACTTTGTTGTTGTTGTTGGAAAATCTATTATCTCCTCCACTGGACTGTGGTTCTGGTAAAGGGAATGTATATTCCAGACCCTAACATTGTGCTCAATCCCGACTTTTCAGCAGAAACTTTAACGTGTTATCTTAGGTAAAAATTAGGAAATTGATCTATAAAAGGTGGAGTGAAAAAGGAATTCCCTTGAACTTTGAAGGAAATAAAGATATGGTGACAGGGAAAGTGAAAATAAAGATAGAAATACATAGAAGATGATCATGTAAAGTGAAAAACCAGAAAATTAGAGCCTGAAAGAAAAGCTCACTAAAGACATTCTTAGCATACATTTTTAACCATTTTATGTAACTCTTATTTTTCAAAATACTTTAAAAATTTTAACTGAATGTTATAAGGCTCCTGCCATTTGGGGAGCACTTTTATTTTCTTCCTGTCTCTGGAGTAATGGATAGTTCATGTCCCAACACCCCAGAACAATAAACTCCTAGTTGGGAGAGCAGTAAACAAGTAATGAACAAGTAGAATGAACAAAAATCAGGAACAAGTCTTATTGCCTATTTGGAAATATCA
>NW_006487441.1:0-679 GCF_000325575.1 Pteropus alecto | reverse complement strand
TCCAAAAGAATTAAAATCAGGATTACAAAGAGATATTTTGCACTTCCATGTCCAATGCAACATTATTCACAATAGCCTGTTGTGGAAAAAATTTAAATGTTCATTGACAGATGAATAGATAAAGAAAAAATATACAAAGTAATATTATTTAGCCTTAAAAAGAAGCAAATTCTGCTATAAGCAAAAACAAGAATGAACTTTGAGGACTTTACGCTAAATAAAGGAAGCCAGTCACAGAAGGACACATACTTCATGATTCCACTTACGTGAGGTATATAAAATAGCAAAACTTATGAAAGCAGAAAGTAGAATGTTCTTTGCTAGTGTCTGAACAAGAGGAACACTCAGAGTTGCTGATCAAAACATATGACATCTCACTTATGCAAGATGAGAAAGTTCTAGAGATGTGCTGTAAAACAGTGTGCTTTTAGTTACTACTGTACTATACACTTGAAAATACATGAAGAGGGTAATCTTAAATATATGAAGAGGGTAATCTTATAATCTTAGCACATTTTAAACCAAAATTAAAGGACCCCAATTCAGTGGCAGCAGTTCCCACTGTAATTCCTGACTATGTGGAAGAGTGGCCATAGCATTCATTCTAAAGGTTCTAAGGCTACGCTCATAAATTTACTTCTTACAGTCATGGTGAAAGTTGTGCCCTTTGGTCCTTCCT
>NW_006487440.1:0-679 GCF_000325575.1 Pteropus alecto | reverse complement strand
TTGGGCTCGTGTTAAGGAAATCTTTGGACCGAGAGAAAATTCCCGAACATAACTTACTCTTGACGGCTACTGATGGAGGCAAACCGGAGCTCACTGGCACCGTTCAGCTGCTGGTCATTGTGCTGGACGTGAATGACAATGCTCCCAGTTTCGACCAGTCTGAATATGAAGTAAGAATATTCGAAAACTCAGACAACGGAACAATAGTTATCAGACTGAATGCTTCTGATCCCGACGAAGGAGCTAATCGGGAGATTTCATACTCTTTTAATAGCCCGGTTCCACCCATGATTATTGACCAGTTTAGCATAGATTCAAATACTGGAGAAGTAACAATTCGAAAGGCTCTGGATTTTGAAAAAGCGAATTCCTATAAAATCCGCATTGACGCCACGGACAGAGGCCACCCACCGATGGCGGGTCATTGTACAATTTTGGTAAAAGTCTTAGATATTAATGATAATGTTCCTCAGATTTCCTTGACTTCGTTGTCCCTGCCAGTCAGGGAGGACGCTCCACTCGGTACTGTGATTGCCCTAATCAGCGTGTCCGACCAAGACTCCGGTGCCAACGGACAGGTGACTTGCATCCTGTCACCCCACGTTCCTTTCAAGCTGGTCTCCACTTTCAAGAATTACTATTCTCTGGTGCTGGACAGCGCCCTGGACCGCGAGAGCGT
>NW_006487439.1:0-679 GCF_000325575.1 Pteropus alecto | reverse complement strand
CAATGGAACTTCAATAATCATATCCCTACCTTTTTAAGGAAATTATTTTTTATTTATACAATTTTCTATCAAAATATGCTTTTACTTTTGTAGCAATTTTCAGCAATCCTCAATATTTTTATTCCATTACAAATGAAACAGTAATTATAAATTACTTTTGGAGCAGTTTTCTGTTACCTTCATATAATTTTGTGGTCTTCTTAAGCTTTCGAGTATGAGTAAATTTGGGATAAAACCATATTTTACAACCTCTGGGCTACAGGACCTTCCTACTATTTCTGTAAATTCTAGGACTTATTTCATTATTACTCCTTCTGTTTTTACAGCGTAGTGAACAATTTAATTTTCCTCACCCTTACCACTTTTCCTCTTCAAACCAAACCAACAAATGCATAGTTCTAATACAACTCAATTCTACCATTTGTTGGTTTTCATAAGAAATTCTCTCACACCAAACATGTCATGGTTATATTTTAGCTAAAAATGATTAGATTCACAGTGAAGGGTAGGATCCAAATCTGCATGTTTGCTATTGTCCATCATTTTACTGATCCCTTCAACTTTTTCTTGGAGTTACTTTGCTCACTCTAACAGTTAGAATTAGATTCAGGTATACACAACCAAAAACCCAAAAGAAAAGGTGAGTTTTACCTTTTTCTCACAAAAAAAAAAAAAAAAA
>NW_006487438.1:0-679 GCF_000325575.1 Pteropus alecto | reverse complement strand
TCATTACTGTGAAGGAGACTGTCCCACAAGCTGGACCCATTCCAGGGTGCAGGTTGCTCTCCCCCAACCCCGCTTAGAGACGGTCTGATTGTAATTGCTAACGCAAGCCAGCGTCCTCCCATGCCTTTTGCTCTGTGCCGGTCTGGAGCAGACCCTTGTCCTGACCTGCTCCAGCGTGTACAGTAACGCCCCATACCTGACGGATTCATATCCTAGTACCTGTTTCGTTGCCCTGCCCCCTCCACTATAATTCTTTGGGGCCTGCCAAGGGGCGCGGGGGTCCATTTCCCCTCGCAGCCACCCAAGACATGCCTCGGATGTAAGTTTCCCTTAATAAACTCAGTTACGAGCCTGGAGTGCCCAGCCTTTTTCTTTCGTCTTTCCCTCCCCTCTCCTCAAGGAGATGTCCAGTCTTGGGGCTTTTCTCTGGGTCCACATGTACTAACAATCACCCTAAAAAGAAAACCTGGTACCTATTATGCAGTACTGCCCTGCTTTTTCCTCCTCCAGCCGCTGGCAATCACAAACCTGCTGGATTTACTTATTCTGGATATTTCACCTAAATGAATTCAACAACATGTGACCTTTTGCATCTGGCTTCTCTTAGTGTAGTGTTTTGCAGGTTTATCTACATTGTACCAGGGATCAGTACTTCATTCCTTGTTACGGCTGAATAATA
>NW_006487437.1:0-679 GCF_000325575.1 Pteropus alecto | reverse complement strand
GGGGGGTCTGGTTCTGGGTTGAAAAGACTCCAGACAGACATGTGGCTGTCTTTTGGGAAGCCCTTTTATCTTCTTGCAGATGAGTGTAAATGACCATGGTTATCAGCCTGACCACCAGTGGGAGGATGAGAGGTATGCTGTGGTCAGTGGTTCAAGGCCTGAGTGGCCCACCACCTCCCGCATCCTGGTTGTCGTCATAGCAACAGCAACAGTAGTAGTAAGAGCGAGGTTAGAACAATGGCAGCTACCCGATATTCGGAGCTTACTATGTGCTAGGCAATGTGCTGAGGACTTTTAATAGATACCGTTTCACTCCACCCACCACTTAGGATAAACTTTCAGTAGCCTTGTTTTATAAGAAAGTGAAGCACAGGGACTTGATGCTTTTTCCTGGGGTCTCTCAGCTAGTAAACTGTGCAGTTGGTGCTTCAGTTCAGATCCTTCTGATTCCAATCTGATTCCATCAGGTTGAGTTCTTAACCTCCATGTTGTCCAGGATGCTGAGAAGAGCCTTCCTTCGCAGCCACGAGGTACACTGCGACCCTGGCCTCCAACCTGTTCCCTCCTACTGGAGTAAGAAAGAGGCACAGGTCTGACCAGCTGATGGATTCCTCGGTATCCCGTGAGATTCTTAGAAGTCTGAGCTTGAGGAGACTTCGAGTTTGGTTATGTTAGCTCC
>NW_006487436.1:0-679 GCF_000325575.1 Pteropus alecto | reverse complement strand
TAGTGAGAGTGCTTTATTTGAAGCCGAAAATCAAGAGCTGAGGTGGTCGTGAATTCAAACCACACTGGAATTTTTAAACAGTGTGGGCATGGGAGTGAGAGTTCTCTGGACATGGCCAGGACATGGCCAGTCATGACAGGAGGGTCAGAGACCATTTTGTCTGGACATTAAATATTCTCACTTGACACTATTTGAGATACTGTGTTTATTGATTAATTAATTCAATGACTACTTATTGAGTGTATATTACATATCAGGCCCGGTTTTACAAACAGGCTATCAGTAATCACTAGTGAATAATGTAAACCAAAATTTTTTCACTCCGATAGCTTTTAGATTATGTAGCAGAAACCATACCAAGTACTATACGCAGTTTCCACACTGTTTCATGCCAGTCAATTGGACAGTTTGGATGAAATAGCTGAATTCCTTGAAGGTCACACGTTCTCAAAATTGACAGGAGAAGAAATGTTAAATATTTCTAGTCCAATAACAATAAATTGAACCTGGTATTAGAAGCCTTTCCGTATAGAAAACCCAGAACAATTGGATTCGCTGGTGAATTTTCTCTATACACATTAGTAAAAGATATAAGAGCAGACCATAGAATCAAAGGAATCACTTCCCAGCTCTTTTAGGAGGCCATTGTAACTTTGATGTAATAGCTGACAGAGACATT
>NW_006487435.1:0-678 GCF_000325575.1 Pteropus alecto | reverse complement strand
TTTTGTTTGTTTGTTTGTTTTGTTTTTTTTGTTTGTTTGTTTTTCATGTAAATACAGGAACCCACAAACCCCTATGATCTCAAACAGAAGAAAATATTTCTGGTTCCCAAGATAGCACAAATCACCACTGGCAGGACGGTTTCGCCAGAATCTGAGCTACAAGTCACCTGAAAGGTCAGGCCTAGGTTCACTATCTCCACTCATCTCATGGTACAGTTTACTGAATGTTTACATTGCGCTCCATACCATGAGAAGTATTTTTGCTTAAAGTATTGTTTTGCTTAATTTTTAACACTAGATAGGAAGATATTATTATCCCATTTTATAAATGATAAAACAGGCTCTGGAAAGGTAATTGACCCATTGTTAAGATTGCTTACAACTGGTGGAAATAAAATCTACCTGACCTCAAACTCTGTGTCCTGACCCCTCTGCTTTTCCACCTCCCACTGACTCTGTATCATTCCACTACTAAGAACGTGTTCCTGGTTCAGATTAAGGCCTTGGTTTTGACACAGCATAGCATTAGAGGGACCATGATAGAGAGACTTAGTCGCTTATTCACCATTCATTTCTTGAGCATCTAGAAAATTCTAGGCATAGTGCTTGGCACTAGAACATAAAAATGAATAAACTATGTGCCCTGCCTGTAGGTGTGACAGTCACAGAAGGGACATT
>NW_006487434.1:0-679 GCF_000325575.1 Pteropus alecto | reverse complement strand
TTATCTATCTATTTATTTATTTATTTACTTTTGCAACAGGGAAAAGGTTTAATGCTACAAAATGATGTATGATTTTGTAGTTGGTTCAGCTGGGTAAGCGTTGTTTGCCTCAACCACTATTAACTTGTTTGTTCATCCGTCATATTAACACAGTACTACAAAACAGGAAATAGGTGGTTTGAAAACAGTAATACCTTGAATTTGATGCTTGTAAAACCTCATTGACTACTTTGTAGACTGTCTTAAAGAGAATTTGAAAATTCCAGAATTTGATCATTTAATTCAAGGCAAGAGCTACGCATTTCTAAATTTGAGGAAATTTTCACCTATAATTCAGAAATTCTCATCTATTATCTCTCTCTATTTGCCCATATCCTTGCAACCCCTTCTCCTAAGAGAGACAAGAGAAGTCACAGGAAACAAGTTTGCATTAAGAAATAGAGAGAGAACAGATAATGCCTCAGTGACATTGAGTATCTCTTGGCATCTTTGTCGACAGTTGTAATTTTGGGATAATATGTGTCCTGATTCGATCTCAAAGAAAAATGAGTTTCTGAAGAGAGTGACTGTGAGGTCCTAGGCAGGTTGCAAATTTAACTTTGGACACTTCAAATCTGACACCTTTGTCCTCAGGCTGTTTGGAATGAAGCAGAAGAATCTAGGAAGAGCATTTGTCTCC
>NW_006487433.1:0-678 GCF_000325575.1 Pteropus alecto | reverse complement strand
AAACTTAAGGTTAGGTTTAGAATTAGGGTTAGGATAGTTTTAGTTTTAGGCTAGGGTAAGTTTAGGGTTAATGATAGGGTTAGGGTTAGGGGCAGGGTTAGCGTTTGGATTACGGTTAGGGTTAGGTTAGATTAGAGTTAGTTTTAGGATTAGTTTTAGTGTTTGGCTTAGCTTTAGGTTTAGGGTTAAGATTAGAGTTAGGGTAGGAGTTATAGTTAGGGTTAGGGGTAAGGTTAGGTTTAGGCAAGTGGTAATTCAGGATTACTGATTCAGGGTACGGTTAGGGTTAGGGTTAGGGTTAGGATTTAAGGTTAGGGTTAAGGTTAGTGTAAGTGGTTAGGCTTAGTGTTAGAATTAGTGTTAGGTTTAGCTTACGAGGTTAGAGTTAGATTGAGTGTTTGGCTTCCGGTTAGGATTACGGTTAGGTTAGAGTTATGGTTATCATTAGGGTTCCGGTTAGGGTTAGTTTAGTGATAGTTTTATGGATAAGGTTACGATTAGGGTTAGGTTTGTTTGCGTTAGTTTTAGGGTTAGTGATAGAGTAAGGTTTAGACTTCAGGTTAGGATTAGCTTTAGTTTTAGGGTTATGACCGTGTTAGGTTAATGTTTGGGTTATGGATAGGTTATCTTAGTTTTAGAGTTTAAATTAGGGTTAGAGTTAGGGTTATTGTTAGTGTA
>NW_006487432.1:0-678 GCF_000325575.1 Pteropus alecto | reverse complement strand
GAAACTCTCTGGTTTCCTTATTCATGTACTGTTAGGCTTTGGGACCACAGTGACGGTGTTTCATAAAGGAGTAGGGAGGTCTCCTCCGTGTCTGCTTTGGAGTGGTTCAGTGTAGAGGTGATTTATTTCTCAAAAATACAAGAAAAGTCCTTGGTCTTTGACATATTTCTTAATACTCTTCATGGTTTACTATTTTATTTAGATTTTTTTCTTAAGATTTTCCTCCTTTGGGTCAGTATGTATGTGTACATACATACACATACATTATACATATATACATATATACATACATACATATTTGATATATATATACATATATGTATATCAAATAAAAGATATATATCTTTTATTTGATATACATATATGTATATATATATCAAATATGTATGTATGTATATATGTATATATGTATAATGTATGTGTATGTATGTACACATACATACTGACCCAAAGGAGGAAAATCTTAAGAAAAAAATCTAAATAAAATAGTAAACCATGAAGAGTATTAAGAAATATGTCAAAGACCAAGGACTTTTCTTGTATTTTTGAGAAATAAATCACCTCTACACTGAACCACTCCAAAGCAGACACGGAGGAGACCTCCCTACTCCTTTATGAAACACCGTCACTGTGGTCCCAAAGCCTAACAGTACATGAATAAGGAAACCAGAGAGTTTC
>NW_006487431.1:0-678 GCF_000325575.1 Pteropus alecto | reverse complement strand
CACCTGTCACCTGAGAAAGTATGCCTCATCCCTAGTGTGCTGGAAGTCTCTGGATGTAATCTAACCTGAGATTAGTAAACCACAGGTTTCTGGACAGAGCGATTTTTAGAACAGCCGGGCATCTTTGTTGATCACCACTCAGCTCCCCTGAAGCCAAAGAGTCGATGCCTATCTTTTGACGATGCTTATTTTTTTCCAGTGGTAAACTTTGGCCCCACTTCTGTTTGTTATTCAACTTGTATTTATTTCTCGCGCATAATTGCTGCTGGACCAGGTTCAGACAAACTCAGATGGTGGGGAAAGGGGGCTTTGGTCAGCGTGGAATGTGCTTCACTTAGATCAAGGGAAGGAATGCCAAAACCAGCCCAGCACCAGCCTAGACGGCAAGTCCGGTGCTGAGGTTTTGTTATTTTGCATATGGTTAACCATCTCAGAGCTTGTAAAGTGGGGCCTCTGTCCTCCAGCAGCTGGGTTTACACGGTATTTCCAGATTGTTTATTTTGACCCAGAGCCAAGGCTACATCGTTTTTCCATTATGCATGTTAGACAGATGAAGAGAGGTGAGAAGGGGGGCTTCATGGGGCAGGTCTGTGATCTCCTTTTTATTTACGTTAAAGGGACTTTTAAGAGTTCTGAACCCGACCAAACATAGTGTCAATGCAGCAGAGGTAGAAAGAG
>NW_006487430.1:0-678 GCF_000325575.1 Pteropus alecto | reverse complement strand
AGTCTGAGATCATGGCAAAGAGTATCCAGGGTCACCTGGAAGCACTTTTAAAAAATAGGAGTGCTTATTGAATCAGAAACTCTTGGGGAATGAGACGTTGGAATTGTTGTGTTTGAAAGCCGTGCGTTAACTCTGACAGACAGACAGGAGACTGGCTAGAGGACGAGAGGGAACCATGCCTGCCTCCCCAGCAGAGGTGACACCTGGGGGTGAATCTGTCACGCACCGGCCACACAGTCGGTTGTCATGACGTCAGTCCCCATCCCCCTTCTCTGTACAGTCCCCTCACTCTCTGCTAGAAGCACGAGAGGGGCTCAGTGATTACTGCTAGTTGATGGATATGTCACCCCAAATAAGAGGAAAGAGCTTCACCATGGAGGACCTTTGGGGACTAGAGTGACCAACTTGTCCTCATATTAAAACTAAACATCCCATGATTCCTCAGCCCCAGAGAAAGAAGGATGGTTGGTCACTCTACTGGGGGAGCAGGTGAGGTTTCAGCAACTCCTGTACCTCCTACCTAGAGCACTGAGATTCAGAATTGGCAGCCCTTGAACTTCTCCCTGTGGGTAGTCAGAGCTGGGGAGAGGGGAGCTGTCCACTTTCCTGGTTGACACCTCACTGTGATCTTGAGCATCTACCCAAGGGGAAGATGAGCCATGCCTCCAGCAGTAGGAG
>NW_006487429.1:0-678 GCF_000325575.1 Pteropus alecto | reverse complement strand
GGAACCCGCGGTGACGTCGTCAGCAGCTTTGTGAGCTGGTTTTTAACCACAGCTGTTATTCAACGTTAAACCCTGTAAACTGATCATTAATACATTAAAGCCTTTTGCCTTTTTAAATATACGATTTATTTTCCCCAAATAAACAAATCGCTTTCTGATGACTTTATTATGCCTTCCTAATGTCTACACTCCTGGGGTTGTCAATTTTACGTGTGTAATGAAAACACCAGGCAGTATTTACACCGCAATAATCGGCAAACCCTGTAGATCGGGGCTTGTCCCCTCTGTGCAGCTGGTCCGTAAGCGTGCGCTGGCACCGCTGCCCACCCCCGCAGCTCCACGACATTCCGTGTGGTCTTCGGGAAGCGCTCAGGGAGTGTGCTTCTTCCTTCCGATTACACACGAGATCTGCTGCCCACCCACGTGTATCAGCTAACGGCCATTCACTTCCGTTAGTGGGAAGCAAGAGTCTCATCTTTTTATTTATTTTCCCCTTTAAATAGATTCAGCCATGTACAGAAATATCCCATGTAATGAACTTGGTCTCCATCTGCAATTATTAATACTGGGCAGAGGTCATGTGTTTCTTGGCAAGGCTCACGTTCCCACGTATAAATCACGATCGACTGCCTCAGCTCCGGAGGGCGGACTCATGTTTTCAATTTGGCCGGAGCAGGA
>NW_006487428.1:0-678 GCF_000325575.1 Pteropus alecto | reverse complement strand
TTCCAGGAGGACTTGCCTCCACGAGCCTCCCCTTCCGGACGCTCCCCGCTGGGCCGTGGGGGGCCGAATCCAAGAACAGGCAGCTCTCGTGCAGACTCGCTTCGATTCTATTTTTTATTTTTCGATTACAGTTGACATGCCATGTTCTTTTACATTAGTTTCAGGTGTGCAGCATAGCGGTGAGACATTTATATAACTCAGTGGTCCCCCAGTGAGTCTCGTACCCACTCGGCAGCATCCATAGTTATTACAGTATGGTCGACCATCATTCCTACGCTTACTTTACATCCCGGAGCCTATTTTATAACTACCTCTTGGTACTTCTTCGTCCCTTCGCGTTTTTCACTCAGCCGTCCCCGGCCCCCACAATCTGGCCGCCATCAGTTTGCTCTCTGTATCTATGCGATTGTTTCTGGGGCTTTTGTTCATTTATTTTCTTTTTTAGATTCCACATGGAACTGAAATCGTATGGTAATTAATTATCTGTCTCTGACTTATTTCACTCAGCCTGACGGCCTCTGGATCCATCCGTGTTGTCGTGAAGGGTAAGATTTTACCCTTTTTATGGCCGAGTCCTATCCCGCGGTATATATGTACCATTCTTCCTTATCCGGTTGTCTATCTGTGGACACTGACTTTGTTTCCCCATCTCGGCTATTGTGAATAGCAGTAGTGAAC
>NW_006487427.1:0-678 GCF_000325575.1 Pteropus alecto | reverse complement strand
TCACTGGATCTGCCTGGCTTTTGCCAAAACTAATTCTGCTTGTCCTGGTGAGCATGGTATTTGAGGCATCCTGGTTATTTTCAGCTGTAGACACAGAGCCCAGAGTAGGAGGTATTTCAGGGGTCAGGCCTGTCCTCATGTGCCAGAAGATGTGGGTCCCTTGTCTGGGGAGGTTCTGGTTTTCAGATCAAGCCTTGCAAGGAATTTAGCCACTTCACTCTTGGTGACTCCTTTATTCGGCATAAGGCCGGCTCCTCCTGACAAGGTTGGGGAGCAGGGGAGCCCTTTATGCTGGCAGAATATTCCCAAAGGAACATGAGGGTGTCAGCCTTGTTCTTAAAGCAGAGCAGTGGAAAGGGAGCCCTGCAGCTTAGTCGGCAGTCCTCATTGCCACCCTCCCTTAATTCTTGAGGAGTGGTAAAGAGAGACACAGAACTTGCTTCACGCCTTTTGTAAGGTGGCTGTGGGGACAGACTTTCCTCTTACCACTTGTCAATCCAGGATACCAGTGGCTCCAGACACTTGGCTGAGGTCAGGAGGTAGAAGATTTGGAGACTAGCAGCTTCCAACTGGGAATTTTCCTTCATGTAAAAAGAGACTGATCCTAAGAATGCGTTAGGGGGATGCTCTGCCTTATCAGTTCTTTGAGAATGTGTGTGTGTGTGTGTGTGTGTGTGT
>NW_006487426.1:0-678 GCF_000325575.1 Pteropus alecto | reverse complement strand
ATCTGCCTGTGTATCAGGCAGGCTCGAGCTGGACGACTGAGGAGGGGTTAACAAGGGCTGTCGACCTAGGTATGGATGGAGTGTGGGGGCAGCAATGAGGAACTCACGATACCCCCAGGGCTGCTGGTGACCGTAGGGGTCGTAATCCTGCAGGAATCAGGTGCCAGAAAGAGGGGGTGGATTTCGTGGAGAGGGTTCAAGGTAGAGGGATGACCTACTGCATGCTGCAAGGAAGGAACCAGGGAGTAAATCTCCCACCCTCCCTCCTCCCTCTCGATCTTCCGCAGGCCCCCCTGGCCTGTCCCCACCGGAAGCCATGGGGCAAGGGGGCTGTGTGTGCGTTTACGAGCCAGCCTCCTGAGACACAGAGCAGGCTGGGAAGGATGTGGGTGTCTCAGGAGGGCGCCGCAGCACACCTGCCAGGCACCTCACTCCTTTGGTCGTCCGATGGCATATTCCTCCTGGATACCTTTCTATGTCACTCGCTAGTGTGCATTTCAACACTAGCTTTGTGCCAGGTCCTCACCTTCCCAGCCAGCACTGCCACTAAACTGCTCCGCGGCCCGCCGCCCGCCGCCCACCGCACCGAGGATGTTACAACGTCCTGGTATGACGCGGTCTCGCGTCGACCCACCTGCACGGCCAAACCTTCCCTTCAAAAACCAGATGACAATCCGC
>NW_006487425.1:0-678 GCF_000325575.1 Pteropus alecto | reverse complement strand
AAAGGAATTAACTTTTGATGCATGCTGAGTAAAATAAGCCAGTGCCTAAAGGTCCATTTGTATACCATAAGTGGAGGTAGAGAACAGATTAGTAAAGGCCAGGGATTAGGTAATGTGAGGGGGCTGGTGGTGGGAGAGAGGTGGCATAGATATAAAACAGCATCATGAGAAAGGTCTTTGTGGCAATAAAATAATTCTTTTCAGTAATAAAAATATCAAAACAAATCTCATAGCTACAGAGAAAATATTTCATCAATAAAACAAGAACAGAATCTATAAAAAAGGAAGAGCTTAGGGGTGGGGGTGGGAGAGGAGATACATCTATAATAGCTAAAATTTTAAAAAATACATTGGATGAAGTTGGAAGATAAAGTAAAAAAGAATCATCCCCCTGTAATTAGAGTAAAAAGACAAAAAGTAGTTAAATAGGGGATAGAGAGAGTAAAATTATAGACTAAATCTGGAGAATTCAACGTTCAGAATGGGAACAGAAAAAAACAAGGACACAAACCCACCCTATCCTTCCTTCCTGACTCTCTTACTCCCTTCTCTATTCCAAACAACAGGGAAATGAAATGACTAGTCCCTCAACCCCTGGAGTTTGTGAGAGCATCGGATCCTTGCTTCAAGGCTGCAAGTCTCTAAGTAGTAACACCAATCAAAGGTCTCCAGACTCCT
>NW_006487424.1:0-678 GCF_000325575.1 Pteropus alecto | reverse complement strand
AAGGAAAGAAAGTCGGAAGGGACAAATGAAAAATCAACAAACTCTGCCCTCTCAAATGCAAAACGGTACAGGCATTCTGGAAAACAGGCAATTTCTTAAAAAATTGAACCCTCACCTATCCTGTGACCCAACCATCCACTTTAATATTAATTTGTCCTAAAGACATGAAAACTTATTTCACACCAAAACCTGTATACGGATGTTCACACCAGCATTGTTCATAATGGCTCCAAACTGGAAACCACCCAAATGTCTTTCGATGGCACATGGATGAACCGTTGCATCGGTACCATGGAATACTACTCAGCAACCCGAAGGAAGGCACTGTTGATCCCTGCACAACACGGACGCGTGTCCAATGCATTATGCCGAGGGAAAACCCAATCTCAAAAGTTCACGTGCTACATGATTCTATTTACATGACATTCTAGGAAAGACAGAAAAATAGAAACAGACAACAGATCAGCAGTTGCCAGAGTTTAGGGAAGGCAGAAAGGTCTGAATACAGAAGGGGCAGCGCGAGGGAAATTGGTAGGTATAGGAATTGTTCTGTATCCGTGTGAAGGGGTGCTTACAAGAATCTATATGTGCATAAAAACGCATAGACTGTCACTAAAAAAGTGGCTTTTGCTGTATGGAAATTAGAGCAGCTTTATTTCTAATAGCCAAAAACTGGAT
>NW_006487423.1:0-678 GCF_000325575.1 Pteropus alecto | reverse complement strand
CTGAGAGCTTATTCCCAGCATACCACAATACATTTTGAAGATTTCTTTTTTACTTTTTACTTCATATATTTAAAATTTTTCTATATTGAATAAGGATTTCTTTCTTTATCCTTCATTCAAAATTTACAATTCACAGAGACAATGCAGTCATCTATCTGGTAGAGAAATATATACCTGAAAATAGCATACAGAGGTATTTAATAGATGGGAAATTTTCCCTAATCTAATTCTAATGTTTGTACCATAATGCATGCTAGTTTTAATTAATAGTCAGTTATAATGATCTCTTGTAAGATTGTATATGTATTCTTCTTGAATATATCTTATATTAACCACCCACATATCATGACTCGATTTTCATATAGAATGAAGTACTTTTTTACTTAAGTCCTAATTTTGTTTTCATAAACTGCAAGTGTTCTTACTTATTTCTAAAATCACTAGTCCTCTCCACAATATTGCCTAGTTTTTTCTTGAGGGATGATGAAAGAGAATAATTTGATATTCACGGTAATTTTGAGAAAGCAAAGATTATTACTTTTTTCTTTTTTTCCCTTTATGGCTTCTAATATAATTCTTGATGTTATACAGGATTTGCTTAGTTTAATTGTGTTGAAACAACTTTCCATAAAAGCTTTTGATGTGCTTAGATCTTTCATCTAAGATCATTTAAAAAAA
>NW_006487422.1:0-677 GCF_000325575.1 Pteropus alecto | reverse complement strand
TTCAGAAGAAATGTAAGGGGACAACAGACACACAGTGGGAGCTCATAGAAAGGAGGTGCTGAGAGTAGCGATGGCTTCCCTGTCTTTGTAGAGCCATGACTGGAGCATTCCTCCTGGAATTCAGCCCATGCACCCAGGCAATGCGGCAGATGCCAACACGAGGGACAAAAGGGGGACCGTGTAGTGACCATCCCACTGCACCTTCAGTCGGGCCAGGCTACAGAGACATTGGAGCTCAGGATGGTGCAGGAGGATCTGGGTCCTGAGGGAAAAGTGATTCTTCTCCCACCCACACTTCCCGTCCTCACCCCGTCACCTGCTCCATCTCTTCTGCTGGGAATGTGGTGGCTTCCAAGACCCCTCACTATTCCCAGGTCTGCGAAGGGATCCCGACATCATCATCTGTGTAGTTAACAGGGCATAGTCACCATTTCCACATTGACAACATGAACTGGCCTGGGCCATGGAACAGATCCTACATAAGAAGGAAATTAGGTGAAAACTCTTATTCAATATCGGCACATTATCTCCAATGTCATCCCATGACCAAGGACAGGGAAAATCCTAAAACTCCATGGCACTGAAATTCCTTCCTCATGGCCACCACTTCTTACCCAGCCATCTGCGCGATCACCACCCGTAACGAGGAGGCTGGACTTTGGGCCTCCGGTGCAGCT
>NW_006487421.1:0-678 GCF_000325575.1 Pteropus alecto | reverse complement strand
CTTATAAGAAATGATTCAGCCAAAAGTGGTTGCTCCAGAATCCCATTCTCAGAAATAACAATGTTTTGACATTCATAGCACAAAAGATACTTGGATTTGACAGATATTTGCATTTGTGCAACAATCCTCAAATTAAACAGATGTATATTAACACCAAAGTTGAATAGAGTGGTTTGGAAAATAATATATATATTTTTTAATTCTCAGGACAATGTATTTGTTCTATCGTTGCCATTATATTGGAATTTTCCTTACTAGGCATCGAAGAATAACCGAAATTTGCACGTGTTATTTTTTTCTATGTGTTCTAAATATTACCTTTACTGAGTTTTATTAGTCACTTAAGTAATAAAACTTTGAAAGGGAGAAAAAAGTACTGAAGCTAATTAAATTCATAGCTAAGGAAGAAGAAGAAAAGCAAACTTCTAATTGTGCCATTTAGATGATTTTCCGAGCTGAAAATATGTTTTCTAAATAAATGCCATTGATGATAAACTATTCAATAGCATTTATATTCTCTTGGTAACAGAAATATAAAATATACAATGTATTGAGGATGAATTAAAAATTCTTATCTATAATTCATTTTCCTAGGTTACTCCTTATGAAACAGTATTCCAAAATGAGTGAATATTGAATGTGGACTTTTATTTTAATGCAGAAGAAAGACCTATTATC
>NW_006487420.1:0-678 GCF_000325575.1 Pteropus alecto | reverse complement strand
AACTACTGTTTTCCTGTTCTAAATCTCACAATTTTCTCCCCTTGTATTTCAAGTGCACTTCCCACTCTATTCTTTGCACATTAGAACTTGAATCTTCATTACCTGATTTCTGAATTTATAACATTTTTCATATCTTTATTCTCATTTGATAGCAATATCTCTTATGCAAGATTTCTATTAGATTTAAGATTCAGTATATCGATATGAGCGACAAAAACAACAGAGACCAGGTCTTTATTTTAATAAATATTATTTAGGAAACTGTCTAATACCATACTCAGAAGTAGCCATGATATTTATTTCTCTTCTGTTTACAAATATTATTTAAAATATGTCAATAATATGTCTTCTCAGAAGATTTACATTTACATGTCTAGACTTAAATGAATCCTCACTAATCACCCAAATGGAGCTTATTGCTTTATTTGTGCTCTGAAAGTAATTGTTTACATTTCAGAGGCACTGGATCAAAATATTACTTCATTAAAAGAATAATAGATCTCTTACATCTTTCAAGAAAAAAAATCATCAAATATTATAAATTTCAGATTTAAATTATTTTTAGGTCTTGAATACATGTTTCCAATAGTGTGCTAGTGAGTTCTTATTAACATAAAAGCTAAAAATGAGTTCTACTGGAAAAACTTCAGAATATTACCTAAAACGTTTGTAGAGTAT
>NW_006487419.1:0-678 GCF_000325575.1 Pteropus alecto | reverse complement strand
TAAGAGACAAGATAATCACCTACTTGTCCTCAATAAACCACTATTTCAACCTTTATCTCTGATTGTCTTTCCAGTTCCTTTTTGTGTTACTTATTTTGTAAGCATGTAAATAATTTTTACTCATAAGATCTTGAATTTAAAATTAAAAATTAAACATTTAGTCACGTTATATTCCTTTAAATAGTATTTAAAGATAAGATTAGCAATTTTCCTATACTATCTAAAAATGAATATTAAAGTATACAATTAAGTAATGAGATCAGCTATAATAAGGAAAGGCCATTCAATACAGAATCATAAAGTAAAATTCTTACACTTTATATAAATTAGTTTATACATTTTAGGTCCTACTTCAACATATTTGTGAGATGAAAGAGTGGTCATTAAGCTCTATTACAGGTCAGTGTTCAAAAACAATAGCAAACCTACGGAAGATTATTCACTTCTAGTATTATGTTTGTCCCTATTTGGGAGTTATTTATGTAAGTCATATTCCAACTACCAAGTGTCTGTTACATAACTATGAGTAAATTATTGCAGTAATTGTTGTAAAGCAAATCCTGATGCCAATATGGAATCGATTTAATATAAATTTTTCTGTAGAAGAAAAAATGGAATCTATTGATCCCCTAAAATTATACAGAGTTTGAAGACATGTAATTTTTTCATAAAGGACAC
>NW_006487418.1:0-677 GCF_000325575.1 Pteropus alecto | reverse complement strand
TTTTGTTTTTGTTTTTGTTTTTTTGTTTTGTTTTTAGATTAATCTGAGATTAAACGGAACAAGAGTAAAACTGTGAAAATCAGATCAGATGTTGTTCCACATCCCAGGAGAGAGACGGTGAGGTCTTGGATGAGGGTGGCAGAAGCAAAGATAAACAGATGCACATGATTTTGTGCTTGAGATGGACCTAACCACAATGGCTCTGAGATTTGGGTTTTGAAGAAGGAGGTAGCCAGAGTCAGCAAAGATAACTCCCATATTCTAGTTAGAAAATTTACTAAGATGAGAAAGATTGGGGGCAGGAATGGGTTTGGGAAACAGGTCTTTTAGGAATTCTGTTTCGGACATACCCAAAAACAGTGATGGAGAAGAAAATTGAAATGCAGGTTCACCAAGAAGACTAAGGAGTAGGGACCAGAAAGGCCAAAGACAACTCAAGAGAGTGTCCTGTCACAGCATCTTATAAAAGAGAGACTTTTGAAACACAGAGGGTGGATAACATCAGGTACAATGCGGACTGGCAAAATGCAGGTCCAGACGAGGTTTCTGTAGGGATGATGACGGAAGCCATGCTGAAACCAGCTGAGACCTTGGAGAGAGTGAGGATGTGGAGGCCGTATGTGTAGATGACCCGAAATATTTGGACGTGAAGAAAGATGAGGGTGTGGCAGCTGTTT
>NW_006487417.1:0-677 GCF_000325575.1 Pteropus alecto | reverse complement strand
TTTGATAGAGCAAATATTTCATTAATTTTCTTAGAAAAGATGCATGAAATGCAAATTTTATAGATGTTACATGTCGGAAGTTGCTTTTATTTTGCCTTCCTATTATATTGATAGTTGGCTAGAGTATAGAATTCTGTACCTTAGCCTGGAGGTTATTCTGTAGAGAATGTAAAATGGAGGATCTTTGGAAGGAAGGCACTTTAGCGTCGTGGTATTATGCTGAAAATCGGGAAACAATTGGAAGTTCACATACTGAATGTTACCAATTAACTACGATTATAAAGAAAGACAATTTCAGACATACCAGATGTGGTCAAGACATGCAAGGTGTGGCTAGGCTAGCTATTCTACAAACTTCTTTTTTCTCTTCTTGGTCACAAGACTAGACTACATTTCACAGAATTCTTATCAGTTAACTACAACCAGATGCCTGAGTTCTAGCGAAGGGGATATAAGCAAATGTTAAGTGTGCAAGTTTTGACCCCATGAAAACTTCTCTTTCATAATTTCTCATGATGTTTCCGCTTTGACCAACATGATTCAAGAAAGCATGTATTGAAGATGACAGAGCTACAAGACAGAAGGATCTTGGGTCAAAATTTATTATTTTTTGGAGTCTGCCTATCATTTAGAAAACATATTTTAAATTTTTCATGAGAGAGATGTAAGTTTAAAAA
>NW_006487416.1:0-677 GCF_000325575.1 Pteropus alecto | reverse complement strand
CAGGAGTGAGGAAGAGATCTGGAGTTCAGAGGTGCCTGTTCCCTAAATACAAGTCCTGTTCTACCGCCCTGTACTGACAATCAGGGACAGCTCATTTCTGTATCTCAGCCATGCATCAAACATGTAAAGCGTGTTCACATTCCCCATCCACTTAGTAATTACGACCAAGATTAACTGAGCCTTCAGTATGTGCTAGGCACTGTTCTAAGTGTTTTACGCGTACAAATAAATGTTTTCATTTTTATGTTTTAATCTTCTAGTCCTGTGCTAGAGATACCACCATCTCTTAATAGAGAAACTGAGGCACAAAGAGATCAAGGTACCTAACGTAGTCCTCAAGCAGAGCAGGACTTAATCCAGGTTATGAGATTCCCCAGACCTTGCTATTAATCATGGTACTAGACCGTCTCCCAGACAAGAGTGCACATGGGAGTGTGAGGGATATGTGAACACATATTCAGTTCTTTATCTGAGCAAATGGCTAATAGTGGGGATGTGGTGCCTTTGAAAGGCAACTCTATAGAGAGCCTCTCTCTACAATAAAAGGCACAATGAATTATCTGATGATGGTTCTGATTGGGCTGGACCTGGGCTGGACCTCTAGCAAGAGGTACGTGCCTCACTAGCCATAGTAAAGTGGCAAATATTTATTTCACAGAATTATTTTGCATTTTTTT
>NW_006487415.1:0-677 GCF_000325575.1 Pteropus alecto | reverse complement strand
GAGTGTTCCTAGCGGTCACCTGAGGTGTCACACCCTGTCCCACCATAATCGCTGCTCCCTTGTCCCTTTATCCCTTCAATGAGGTCTTTCTCTTGCTGAGAAAACTCAGGGAATGAACACGGTCTGGGTTTAGCCCTCGGCCGAAGCCCGAGGGGGGCTGGTGTGAAGGGCCTCTGCTCGCCCACCCCGGGGCAGGGTAATGCTGTGTCGAAACAAGGCTGGTGAGAACTACTGTCCCCAGACTAACCTCTCTGCTGGGCTCCTTGATACGGATGCTCGCTTACGTTTCTAAAACATCTCTTCCTGTGTTTCCTGCAAGGATCTCAAACCCAAATCTTGCCCAAGATTCCTGACCTCGCCCCTCACCACGCTCAGTCTTAATTCAGACGCCTGACCTCCTCAGCGAGGTCCCCACCGCCGACCGTTTTTAAAGTCGCCACTCTCGTCTCCACATCCCTGTCCCCTTCCTCGCTTAGCATTTGTCACCGACTATGGATTCCGTTTCCATGTATTATCTTGCCTGCCTCTCTCCACGAAGGCAGGGATTTTTATCTGCTTCGTTCACTACTGCATCTCTGACATCGAAAATCACACCCGCCACAGATGAGACTCTCAAAATCTTATTCGTTAGATGACTGAAGGCATTTGTTGCATAAATCAAGGTGAGTGTTTTCAGC
>NW_006487414.1:0-676 GCF_000325575.1 Pteropus alecto | reverse complement strand
GAGATTCTGCACATCTAACAAGCTTCCTGGTAATTCCTACACAATGTGAGTAGGAAGGATATAGAAGTCAATGTCAAGATAAAAGAGAGAAATAGTTGTTGTGGCCTTATAGCATGTATGTCTTTTGTTTGTATGTTTCCTCAAATTCATATATTACAGTTGAATTTTATAAACACAGAAATGCTATGAGGCCAATACTGATATCATTTCCTTTTGCTGACAAGGAAAGTGATATTCAGAAAGGGTAAGCAATTGGCCCAAGCTGCATAGCTGCTCCACTATATTTGACTTATGACAGAATCAAGATTAGAGCTCAAGTTCTTCATTTCCAAGTTCTTTTCACTATTGCAAAGTTAACGTTTAAAATCAAGATTCAGAAACACCCAATAAATTCAGAAGCCTCAGTGTTACTCAGGGACAAGATATACAATGTGCCATTAAAGGACAAACAACAATTTATGTGGAATTACATGATTTTTCCACTGTAAGACTTGACCAAAAATGATAATCACACTTCAAATCATTTCTAATATACTTGTAGCTTGAGGCAAATTGCTTTGATACAGGTATCTTGACAACAAATAAACGTAAATTTGAGGCATTTTGTCACACTCTTCCATCTCTTCCTTAAACTTGGTATTGTGTTCAAAATTTACTGAGTGCCTACTGTGTGCCA
>NW_006487413.1:0-676 GCF_000325575.1 Pteropus alecto | reverse complement strand
GCTATAACATGATCAGCAGTCGGAAGCTGTCTGTATTGGACTCGGAGTCATGAGGGAAAGGCTATGCCATGTACTGAGACTGGCTGCCACTAGTGCCGGGCCGGGGACCGCTTAACAAGAGGTACAGCACACATCAAGGGCAGCTGCTTCTTGTTCGCAATTTGTGGACCTTTCAGAGATTTTACTAAAGTGCAAAGCATAGGCCAAGGCTGGCTGATTGTGAGCAACAGCCTCCGAAAGAGGGCCAGTCCTGTGCATGAGCTGGAAGGGGCTGGTTCTCAGAGAATCACCAGGGTGGGTCAAGCAGTGTTAGTAAGACAATTCAGTTCCTCATCATACATCCTTGGAACTTTTTCAGCTGCTGCGCCAGCACTGGAACTCAGAGTGAGTGAGTTCATCAGCAGGTAAGTCCATGAGCAAGCCCTTTAAGAGCAAAATCTGGGACTTCAGCAGTTCTCCATCTCACCTGGATAGAATCTACTAATTTTCACAGCCAGATGTTGTGGGGACTCCTCTTCTCAGCACTAGTGGTCCAAGTTTGGGTGTCCAGTGTGGACTGGGACCTCTTGATCCTCAGGGGAGACCTGGGTAGCCAAGATATCCATCCCAATTCTTAATTGCCACAAGTGGATGTGGGACCAGCTGGTTTCATGTCTCCACCCCTCCTACCAGTCTT
>NW_006487412.1:0-677 GCF_000325575.1 Pteropus alecto | reverse complement strand
TGATTTTTAAACTTAGAAAGTCCTGGGCCACACTGCCATCTTCTTGAGTAAGACTGGCCTTTGGGAAGGATAGGGTGATGCATGCTGAAGTGCTTCCAGATCTGTCTCCAGAGGCTCTGGGTTCTCGTCTCCTAGGGTCTGAATGCTTGTATCCTTCCAAAATTCACATGTTGAAACCCTCAGCGTGATGATGGCATTTGGAGGTGGGGCCTTTGGGAGGTGCTTAGTCACAAGAGTGGAGCCCTCAGGAATGGGATCAGCGCTCTTACAACAGAGACCCCAGAGAGCATCCTTGTCCCTTCCACCATGTGAGGACACAGCAAGAAAGAAACCTGTGTCCTGAAAGAGGGCCCTCTCCTGACCATGCTCGTACCCTGGTCGTGGACTCACAGCCTCCAGACTGTGAAAATTAAATGTCTGTTGTTTATAAGCCGCCTGGTCTGCGCTATTCTGTTGTAGCAGCCCAAAGGGACTAACGCGCAGTCCTAGCTCAGCCCCTAATGCGATGAGTGGCTCTGGGCAGGTGAGGTGACTCCTTTGTAAAAAGGGGATGCCACATAAAACTGCATCCTGGACGTGACGGGGGCCTGAACACCGCACACCTAAGAAAGGAATGTTGTGCCCCAAAGCGAGAGCAGGAGAGGTGGGCCCTGTCGCTGCCTGGGAAAGACGGGTCC
>NW_006487411.1:0-677 GCF_000325575.1 Pteropus alecto | reverse complement strand
TCTCATTACTTTTGTTTGAGCTACATATTCTGGTCCAGGGGAGCTAGACCAGCAGGGCAGGGGCAATATCCTCTGAGATGTCCTCATCTTTATTTGCCATGGCTGTCGGGTCCCTGGAATACAAGAGTGTTTATGAGGCCTGGGGCTCAGCACAGCCTGCCATCAGGAAAGGGAACAGATGGCAGCGGGCAGCTGCCAGAACACCTGGGAGCCAGGCTGCTCAAGCTGGAGAAACAGGCAGGGCATTCCCTCTTGCTCCATTTTATCCCTTTCCATAAGTGGGCCTTTGTCAAATATTGGCAACAGATCATCATCATCACTATCACTAACTATAGCTTCGACTCTGTTTCAGAAGTTATTTTAAATAATATTTATAATACCCTACGAAGTAGGCACTATTGCTGCACCATTTATAGAAAAGGAAATTGAGGCCTATTGACAAGAGTTAAGTAATTTGAACAAAGTCACACAGCTAGGAAATGGCAGAGTCACACAGCCTACACTATGAGCTACTATGTAGATGAAGAAGACCATTTCAGACCTTGAAGGTCTTACACTTCAGTGGAACGACAGCTACTGACGTGGACCAGAGTCACAAAGGAAGACCCAGGACCTGAGTGTGGAATGCTGGGTAGGAACTGGCAAAGTAGGAAGGAAGTATTGGGAGAAAAACTTAT
>NW_006487410.1:0-677 GCF_000325575.1 Pteropus alecto | reverse complement strand
CTATAATTGAAAAATAAAAAATATTATTTAAAAAACTATCAACAGAGTAAAAATGTTACTCACAGTTGTTTGGGGATAAATGGGAGAAAATATTTGTAAACCATCTACCTGGTAAGGGGTTAATATTCAGAATACTGTATAAAAAGAATTCCTAAAACTCAACAACAAAATATTAAACAACTTAACTCAAAAATGGGCAAAGAACTTGAATAGATATTTTCCCAAAGATCTACAAATAGCCAAAAAGCACAGGAAGAGACTCAACATCACTAATCATCAAGGAATCAAACCATAATGAAATGCCACCTCCCACCCATTAGGGTTGCCACTATCAACAAAACAGAAAATAACAACTGTTTATGAGGATATGAAGAAATTAGAACTCTTGTACAATGTGAGTATATAAAATGGTGCAGCCACTTTGGAAAAGAGGAAGGTGGTTCCTCAAAAAATTTAAAAATAGAATTACCATATGATACAGCAATCCCACTTCTGTATATAACCATAAGAACTGAAAGCAGAGTTTCAAAGAGATATTTGTACATCCATGTTCATAGTAGAATTATTCATAACAGCTAAAAGGTACAAGCACCCAAGTGCCCATTGACAGATGAATGTGGTATATACATACAATGGAACATTAGCCTTAAAAAGGAAGAAAATTCTGACATATGCTA
>NW_006487409.1:0-677 GCF_000325575.1 Pteropus alecto | reverse complement strand
AAAAAATGACCTCTAGAATATTGGTTACAGAATTCCCAAGGAGAATCTAAGTCATTGCACTGATTTACATTGCACTGATAACAGCATATTTGCTTCTGTGTGAGAAAACAATAATTTGAGCGCTCACTCAAAAAGATGCCTTTGAACCACTGATCAAAAGATCAAGGTACATAGAGGACTATATTTCTAGCTGTGGAACCTGGTTATAAAAGATCCAATGTACAAATGAGCCTGGTTGATCAATCTCTAAAGGAGCATTTTCCAAACCGTGAAATCAATATTTGCATACAGAGAGAGAAAAGAGTTAGTGATCAAAGTTTTGGAAACACTGTGCTAATGAAAAGCTAAACTGGCTTCCTCACTGAAGGACTTTTCAGAGCTTTGGTTAACATGATAATAATATATATTAAGAAAAAGATATTCAGGAATTTTGAAATTCCTAAATTTCAAAGAAATTGAAATGGAAACAAAAAGGAATTTTCTTTCAATCTCCACCTTCTGCTTTTGAGGTTTCCTGTGAATCTCCAAGAGGGTCTATGCTATGTAGGAACCTCAAGACATACAGCATATACTTTAAGGAAACAGACTCAGAAAATAAAGAATGAAATGCAATTCCGATTACAGTGTGGAAATAATCAGAAATTATGTATAACAAGCGATGTGCTCTCTGAGAGGAA
>NW_006487408.1:0-677 GCF_000325575.1 Pteropus alecto | reverse complement strand
AAGAAAAAAGAAAAAGTCCGTTGATAAAACAGTTACCAGAAAATCCCATTTGGGCTTGCGTTCCGTTATTTGGCTTTGACGGGTAGCCATCGCCTTGGTTACACTCCTTGAGCCAGTGCTCTGAGGCGACGTCATCTCCTCCCTGGACTGCTGCCATGCTTGCTCCAGCGGGAGCATCTTTTATGAGGTGACAGAAGACTCCATAGATTTGCAGCCCAGTACACAGAAGGGCTGCTGGGTCTGCCGGAGCGAGATGGCTGCTTTGAGTCCTCACGAGCTGGGCCCCGCAGGCAGTCAAAGCCCAGGCAGGGGATCCCAGGCCTCCGGGGTGACCAGCTGTCCTGGCTCTTAGCAGATGTGGACACAAGCAGGCTTCCCTGGGGGCAGAGATGACCTCAGTCTCTGTGCAGCTGGACTCAGTGTCCTTGATATTTCTAGCTTTGTATTTTTGGGGTACAGGAAGCAGAACTGGGGATGCCCATGCTGAAATTCTTGCTGCTGTGGAGGGCTGCCTCCATGCCCCAAGTAGCCTGGGAACCCTTTTAAAAACCGATCCACAGAGTGACGACGTGAGGGAAGCGCCTCTGGCCCCCGACGCAGAACCCGTCCAGTGGTATGTGCACAATGACATCTCCGGAGAGTTCCTTCCAAACGACACAGGGTTCCGTGTGTGATGT
>NW_006487407.1:0-677 GCF_000325575.1 Pteropus alecto | reverse complement strand
GCCCTCTTCGGCATCAGGTTATAAGTCTGATTCCACCTTCATGCCTGCTGCCTCCTCTTCCTAGATGAAAATGGGTAGTTTTGTAAGCGCCGTTTTCATTCTTAGCTTGTGTCTAGTCTCTTCACAACTTCTTTATTTTTGCTCCGTTTTGTCAAAATGGAATCTCAACGAGGTTCCAAGATGCATTTTCGTAAGAGCAATGTCGTTCTGCAAATCCTTTCATATTATCTTGACTTACAGCCCATCCTTGATTTATTAACGTTCTCTCAAACCATCAGCAAATGAGAAGAGGAGAAACCCCACCTCAGTCAGAAACCCTAAGACACAAAAGGTCATTTAATAGGACGAACACTAATGTGTTCCGTGAACAGAAGACTGAAAGGAAATCTAGGGCCCCCAAACAGTGCAGCTCCCCCAAGGAAGCCAGGGGAGAGATGAAAAGTGCCCAGAGGACGCAGGGAGATGACACAGTCAGGAGACGACACGGAGACTCAGAAAACTTGAAGCTGAATACGTGGAAGAACATGTTGTGGCGTCAGGAAAAGTTACAGGAAGAGAGACAGCAACAGGGACTGGACAGACAAAATAGCCGTGACACCTCAGGAGAAGGGCAGGGGCCCAAAGAGCTGGTGAGCTGGCGTGTGTGTGGAGGTGGGGACAGGTGTCGGGGGGGGGGG
>NW_006487406.1:0-677 GCF_000325575.1 Pteropus alecto | reverse complement strand
TGTACTTATGGTATCAAGCTTTTCCTCAAATCGTGCCTGACACATAGGATTTTACCAAGGAATTTTTCAAAGTTCTTGTCCATTTATTTCCCAGGTTTCTTTTATTCTGGGTGAATCAATGATTTCTGTTGATTTCCTTAATCTTGTCTTTTGTCTATTTTCAGAAATTATGAATTGTTTCTAGCATGTGATAACTCTCTTCAAATACTTTTAGAAATATGTATTATCCTTATTCGAAAAAATTTTCTTCAGCCATTTTAGTAGGAATCTGGAAGTGTAGCCAAAAAAAAGGCTATGAAAATTAATATATATACAATATACATCAATCATATCCAGGAAGTCCAAAGAATATTTTTTAAATTGCCTTTTAATTAAGTTAACTAGAAAAATTTCAATTTCAATTTAGAGTTTCTGGAGATTTTCAAGTTATGTTTTTATTTTTAATTTTTTTATGGTATAATTAGAGAATACTAAAATTCTAGTATTGTGGACAAAATTAACATTAAAGAGCTTTCACTTTTCCTCATTGCTCCTCTGTATTCCCATGTCCTTCTTTTTTTCCTTCCCCTTTCCTTACTTTCTGCCCTCTCTGAGCCCTCCTATATCCTCTACAAACTCATATACACTTATCTGGGCAGGATCCTGGTTAGGGCTGCCAAATAATGTACTGAACACCC
>NW_006487405.1:0-677 GCF_000325575.1 Pteropus alecto | reverse complement strand
AGGAAGGAAGGAAGGAAGGAAGGAAGGAAGATTTGAGAGAAATGTTTGAGAGAAAAGTTGGGATTCTCATTTATTCCTTAGAATAATTCAAGATATCTATTCAGTTTCAAGTAGCCTAGAATTCTAGGGACAATAGAATTCAGAATTCCTTAGGTTTTGTGTGATTATTTTAATATTACCCAAAGTTTTCTAGTCAGTGAGCCATCTAAATGTAAAACCTTTAATCATCATCAATTCCAATTCAAAGAATAGAAAACAAATTGCATTTTCTGTTGCATTGTGTCAAAATGTGGGTTGGTATTTTTCTAGCCTAGAAGTTAATAATATTCATAGGGAAGATACTGGAATCTTAGATTTAAAGAAAACTTAGAATATCCATTCCATTCCATCTCCTTCCCAAGGCGGGACTCTCTCCCTCATTGTAATCTTAGTGAATGGCCATCCAGTCTCATCTTGAACACTTTCATGGCAAGGTGTTCTCTGCCCCACAAGGAAACCTCATGGCATTCCAGACAGCCCTGAATGTAAAAAATTATCCCTTATTCTGAGCCAAAGTGATTTCCATTAATATCTTTTCACTGTTGTTTATTCTTACCTCCAGAGCTGCAGTGAGTAAATCCAACTCCTCTCCTAGCCAACAGTCCTTTAAACACCTTAAAGCCAGTCCTGTTTCCTGA
>NW_006487404.1:0-677 GCF_000325575.1 Pteropus alecto | reverse complement strand
TTTTTTTTTTTTTTTTACCAATTTGGGGAAATGGACATAAGCGGGGAGACTTCTGCATTATTTGTGAGGAAAGGTGGAAACTTAAAACTATCAGTCCCTGGCACCCCTGTGGCCACCCGTGAACAGGACGGCGAGGATCTTTTCTCTAAGTTTTCCTTGTTAGCGTCTGACCCTGCCTTGGTGTTAGTAGCCTAAACAGTCATGCTTACGATGGAGGCATTTTCCCCCCACATCTAGGACAGAACTTAAGCCGAATTACTCACCTTCCATTAAAACCAATAACAGGAACAGCCATGCTTCATCTTTAACTTCCAAGAACATTTGTACACAAACATGGAAGTTATTCTGATTTCACGAGGATGTCTCATAGACACTGGTGGGTTCTGCGGCCTGGCTCACACGCATCTGTGCCAGCCTCCCTCCAGGGTGCCTCCCTGCCCTGCAGGTAGTACTGGGGACACATCCGTTAGACTGCCTTGCAACTGGGTGCCAGATGCTTAATTTTATGTGTCAGCTTGGCTGGGCCACCCGGGGCCCAGATATGTGACCAAACATCCTCCTGAACGTTTCCAAGAAGGTGGTTTAGCATGAGATTAACATTTAAAGTGGTGGACGTTGAGCAAAGCAGATTGCCTTCTAGAATGGATGGGCCTCGTCCAATCAGTTGAAGGCCTGAA
>NW_006487403.1:0-677 GCF_000325575.1 Pteropus alecto | reverse complement strand
GGAGAAGTTGATTATGTCATGATTATATGACAAATTGATGAGGCATCTCTTAATAGAAGAGGTGTCTTGAGATGGGAGGAGGAAAGAACTCTGAAATGAGGGGATTCTGGAGAGTGGGGAGAATGTTTCAGGCAACATGAAGCCCAGACACTTTCCTTGTAGGGGCAGGGCACAGGGAGTTTGTGCCAGAGGAGAGCCACACCTGCAGAGCTCCTTGCTCTGTGTGGGTTTGGATAGCAGTGTTTAGTTTCTGGTTTCAGAAAACTGGAACAGTCCAGATGCGGTACAGCAGCCTGGGTAGGTGAGGCAGAAAGTCTTTGTGCTTTCAAAACTGAACTCAAGGAAATGACAGATGGACTGAGGATCCAGTCCAATAATTATATCAATCCTGATACAGAGAAGGGATCAGACTGGTTTAGTGCAGCCAGACACATGGATCGGCATGAGACAGAGTGGAACGGGACTTGCATGGATGAAGAGAGGATAGAAGAGACCAGAGATGGCAGAGGAGAAGCAGAATGTGAGCAGGGGGCCATACCTGGGCAGACACAGAGATGGCATCCCAGCCCTGCCTGGCCTTGGCTTTCACTTGTGCCCTAGGGAGAGAGAATTGGTGACTAATGCCAGAACCAGCTGGGGATTGCAGCATGCCCCTGTAGATTTAACAGTTACAGTAT
>NW_006487402.1:0-677 GCF_000325575.1 Pteropus alecto | reverse complement strand
ATCCCACCAACTCTAACTTCTAAGCACATAAACTTAAAAAGAATGGTCCTGTTCCTAATCTAAAAAGGCTCTGTCAGGCATGGGCTGAGGTAGCTGCCACTAAAGTGCATCGCTCTGCATCTAGACATCCACATAAAGCGGTGGTTGTCAAATGTCTCTAAGAAAGACTTAAGTAAGCAGCTTTTGTGGTTACTCCCACTGAGTCTCCAGCCTGAACCTCTGCTACCTGTTTTGTTCCTAACGGCTGCATTTTGCCTTTTCATACTTCAAGTTCTGCACCAGTTTGATGCTCCTAATAAGCCATTTATCTCTACTATGTTACCAAGTAACCTTTATTTGTTCAACTCAATTATTTATTGTACTGTCACAGAATTTTTTTCAAAATTTCCCAAGGAAAACAAAATGAAATCTTCAGTCTTTCAACTCATTTATTGGAGAAAACCCAAGCTCAGAATGAGAAAGTCGTTACAGTTAGCCAAATAAATGTACCTACACTAACTCTCTATGATTACCCACCAGCCTTCCCATAACCTTTTCCACCAAAAACATTCACATCAAAAGCTGCAAAGTCTCAGGAGTAATCCAAATTAAGAGAGAAATCTTGTCAGATTTTATTGGCTCCTTTGCTTCCACAATAGAGGTCAAGTAATGTGACAGACTAAAGCTGTAAAAAAAAG
>NW_006487401.1:0-677 GCF_000325575.1 Pteropus alecto | reverse complement strand
TATATATATATATAAATCCCAGTGTCAATTAGAGCATAATTCAGTACTCTCCAGTTTCTAAAATGAGAAGTGAAAAGGCTCAGAGTAGCAATTATTAAGACTTCTTACTTTCACAACAGACCTTAAAAAGACTCTATCTCAGTCCTAAATCTCTAAAATAACAGAAACCCTAGAAATGTAAATTAGCTTTTGTCGACAGTTTTGAATAGCAGAGTGGTTTTGTTGCAATGTCAGATATAGAAAAATATGTCAGACACAAAATCCAAACAAAATAAATAGGCCCTAAAATCTATCATAGCAGGATAACAAAAAGATACCAAACTAAGTGTAGGAAGAGCAGAAATTTATTATACAGCTATCAGCAAGTGACTTGCTATGGGTCTGTGATCTCATTGCTCTATTTCTTAGTGTTCTGGTATTCTTATTTACAATGTGAGGATTACAGCTACCCTACTGCTTTTCCTTATGTATTGAAAAATTTCCTAAAAGATGATATATAAAATAAAAGCAAAGAAGCATACTTATGGGAAATAGTGTTTCATATATTTTACACTTCCCTCATTCCACCCAAAAATGAACTTGTCGAAGGATAAAAATGTAAACCGATAATATGCAAATAAAAGGAGAAGAAATAGAGTTCAGTGTCTAGCACTATGGAAGAGAAAGGAAAGGAAAAC
>NW_006487400.1:0-676 GCF_000325575.1 Pteropus alecto | reverse complement strand
AACTTATGAATTGTTTATTTCTGGAATTTTCCATCACATATTTTGAGACCATGGTTGGCTGCAGGTAACTGAAACAATGGACAGGGAAACTGTGGGTAACGGGGGGAGGGGGGGAAGGGGCTCCCGTAGTTTCGCCCCGTGAACCGAGGTTGGATAACAGTGGAATGCTGAGCTTGGAGAAAAGGCTCTCTGAGCCTCGACTGCAGACTCCATGGCAGAGTCTTGCATTTCCCGAGGCCAGAGCAGGACAGTAACTTTCACAGAGCAAGTTGGAGGAATGACAGGAGCAGCATAAGCTTATCTTGGCCCCAAGTTCAGCTCTTTTCCGTTATTTCTCACTGTGGCACTGTCTTTGCTTTCTCCCTCAGGTAACTGCTGTGGCGGTTGTTGGGAAAAGTGTCAAAGGTTTGCACTGAGAAGACCCCTGCCATGCTGATCTCACAGTCACCTGAGTGACTCCAGCAGGTGTGTGGAGAGAAGCCTGGAGCCAGGGGTCTGCAGGTCTGGCCTCCATCCCCATGTCTGCCCCTCACGACGTGCTCGGGGACTTCGGGGACGTCACTTTGCCCGTCTCGCCCTCCTCATCCTCATCTGTAAATTGAGAGGGATGGAAGGGACATTCTGAAAGACACTGATTCCAAAACACCTGTGGTCCGATTTCCCTGTGGTCAGGGAC
>NW_006487399.1:0-676 GCF_000325575.1 Pteropus alecto | reverse complement strand
ACAATGCATGCACACACCACACACAACACATAACACACATATCACTCACACATACAGCATACAACATATGCACATGCTGTATGTACCACATATGACACAAATGTACACACACGACATATACTACACACACATATCGGAGCCCGCAGGCTGAGGGGACCTGGGTTGGGAGAGTCACTGTGCACCCTTGAGCCACCACACCTGAAACCTGCTTTGAACCCCGTGGAGAAGATGAAACCCTCAGGGTCTCAGGACTGGGTGGATTGTGACGCCTCCGTTCCAAAGGGGTGCATCCCAGGGCCCACCACGGGCGTGTGATGCTGAAGTGGCTTAGCTGGACCCGGTGCGGCCCTCGGGGAGGCCTCAGTGGGGCAAGTGCCCTGGGGACTGCCTCCCTGTGGGGGTAGGAGGGGAGACTATGAAGAGGCAGACAGGGGAGGCCCCTGGGGGAGAGTCCCACCCCACCCACCTCCCCTCGTGTGTCCACTGCAAGGACCAAGGCACTCTTGGGCTACAAGAGGTCCTGGAGGTCTTTAGTCCAGGGATGCTCCATTGACTCCCCAAACCCTCCCTCAGGAAACCTGCCCACCTCCAGGAAAACACCTTTTGGGAGATGTTTGCAAAGTTTCGCAGCATCTCATTGCAAGAGTTACCATGCACAGGGAGGTGTCAATAAAGT
>NW_006487398.1:0-676 GCF_000325575.1 Pteropus alecto | reverse complement strand
AAACGTTTGAATATCTTTTAAGATCACTAACAATCAAGGGGTTGTATGCATCCGATTTATAAGAAGTAAAGCCAACAGTCTGACTGTGACAAAACTAGCTGCTGAGAGGCAAGAACAGCTTGAGATCAAGAGGGATAGGGCGTGCTGTTACGGCCATGGACAAATTTCCCTCCTGGGCTCAGTATTGAACCTTAAGGACACTGCGATGCTCGGGACAGAAGCAAGGAGTAGAACCTAGAGTTCCGGGCTGGGTCAGACTCTCATCTCCCAGCAGGCCCGGAGGCTGGCAATCCTTGAATTACTGGCAAACACAAACAGAGGAGGAGTTGTCAGCCTTTTGGTTTAATCACTAGGCTGTGGCATGGAAACATAAGAAAGCGTTGCCAGCTGGAACTGGTCTTATCTATATTTGCTTATGTTATACTCCTTTCTTGGCAAATTGAATCAGAACAATTTTAAGATGTGGAAGTTTGTTTGAAGGGATACCAGAAACCCGTGATTGTGTCTTTGATTTAGAGGAATCCGGGCTTGGGGAGAAATGGCTGCAGCGATAGCCCAGACTCAAGCCTGTTGCTCCTTCTGGAAGAGTGACTCTCACTCCTCTGCTCCCTCTGGAGCAAGACAAGCGGGAGCTTGTGTGGGCCTCCGAGAACCGAAAGCGACTCAGCCACAGGGG
>NW_006487397.1:0-676 GCF_000325575.1 Pteropus alecto | reverse complement strand
AGAGAGAGAGGTGGGAAAATCATAAGTGTATGTGAATTTTCACAAACTGAACATTAAGAGAAACAACACCCATGTCGAGGATCAACATTTCCAGCATCTCAGGAAATCCTCTTAAATCTTATTCAGTCCTAAACTAACCCCGCCCCACCCAGAGTACCAATTATCTTGATCTTTAAAACCATAGATGAGTTCTGTCGGTTTTGGGTAGAAAGGAATATTACAGTGGATGCCCCTCTGCATCTACCTCTCTCATTTAACATTGTCACCAGGTCTCATCCCTATGACTGTGTGTTGTAGTTTATTCACTCTCATGGCTACGAGGGGTTCCATTATACAAACAGACCACACTTCTCGTCCTCTACTGTTCATGGGAATCTGTGTTATATCCAGATTTTACAAATCATGCTATGAATAATTTCTTCATATATTTTGGTGAACATATGCATGCTTGTCTCTTGGGTATGTAACTAGGAGTAGAAATGCTCGGTCATAGGGTGAGCGAATCTCTGGCTGTAGTACGTACTGCCAAAGAATTTTTCAAAGCATTTCAATCAATTTATTCTTGCACTGGCAATATATGAGATGTAATCAGTCAAATTCTTGCCAACAATTGATTTCATGTTTCATATTAGCCATTCTGGAGAGGTATCGCATGGTTTAATTTAAATTTAAATTT
>NW_006487396.1:0-676 GCF_000325575.1 Pteropus alecto | reverse complement strand
GATTTGTAGGAAACTTGTCAAAAGAGCAAATTATTGAAGCCCAAGACAGCAAGTGGGGTGGGGTTAGGGCAGGCATGGGATATATATTTTTAACAATCTCCCAAGTATTTCTGATGGAGCTTGGGGAACATGACTGGGGTGGATAGAATTTGAGTGAGCAAACGAGAGGGTGGGGAGTGTCAGGAATGGAAGTCAGGAATATGTACACTTAAGGGGATGTTAAGTTTTGGGGTGGTTGGAGCAAGGTGGGCTTGGCGATAAGGGGGCAGGGTACTTGTGTTTATCTTAGACTTATTGAAGGGCTGGGTGCTTGCTCTGGCCTTGTACTTGGTTGCTGCTGTTATTTTTCACTTTGGAAGGCCAGAGGAGGTACAGAGGAAGGGAGGCTTCACTGTGACCTTGATTACGCCACCTCCCATCTGTGAACCTCAGTTTCACCTCTCAAAAGCCCCTCTCTCAAAGTTGTAGGGAGAAAAATTGCATCAGGTACATAAAAAGCCTTGCTGAAGTGTAAAGCTGATATCAGGTAATATATGAAAATTATTCATGCTTGTAACTAATTCATTAGCGAAGCAGGGTTCTTGTCTTCTCCCCTCACAGGGGAAGGCTTCTTGTCTGCTAGGAAGCAGGAGGCCAAAAGAGGACCTGGCAGAGGGCCAGTACAGTGGCCTCCCTT
>NW_006487395.1:0-676 GCF_000325575.1 Pteropus alecto | reverse complement strand
ACGAGGCTGCTGGGAACGCACAGTGGACCTGGGGACGGGCTCTCAGGACTCCGTGCGGACGAGTATGCAGGACATACCGCCACTGTGGCCCGGGGCCCGTCGCCCACCTCGAGCGCTTTGGGACTGTGCTGGGCTGGCCCCCTCCCCGGGCTCCCAGCTGCCCGCCCGGCCACCGCACGCCCAGGGGAAGGGGAGCCCTCCCAGGGGGCCGTGAGGACAAGTGACCGGCAGAGCCTCAGCACCGCCTGGCACCCCGACGCCTGCTGGCCTCGCCGCCCTGCCTGTGCCCTCCCACACGTGTCCTCACGGCCACCAGCCCCGCCTTGCGTCCCCCGGCCCGGCCCTGAGTGTTCCCGAGGCTCTGCGTGTCCTCGCTCACCCCGTCACGTGCACGGCTGGTGCAATGACAAACCCCCCAGGACGGGCTTGCGTGACGTCCTCAGTGCGTCCCCTGGGCCAGAGCTGCACAGGAAACTCTTGTGACCGCGCTCGAGGACACAGGCCATTGTGCCGAAGGCAGAACGGCTGGGACCGGGCGGTTAACACCGGCACTGGGCGGCCGCCGGGCTGCGGCTGGCGGCCCGCACTCCAGATGCAGGGCTCACCTTCCGGCCCGCGTGTGGACCCCCAAAGGCGACATCCCCCCCCGTGGGCACTGCCGGCACGCGTGGACGTA
>NW_006487394.1:0-676 GCF_000325575.1 Pteropus alecto | reverse complement strand
TCACTGGTTCCACTTGTCCAAAGGACAGCCCAGGGAAGCCTGTGAACACTGTCTCTGGACATTTCAAATTGCCTAGTAAACCTTTTGAGGTTTGGTGAATAAAGAAAAGCAGTAGCGTGTAAATTGGAGGAGTGTAAACACTGTTTTGTTGTAACTCTATTGTCTGTGAAGAGGGAAAGTATCAGGTAAGATTAAGTTTTGTTAAGTCAATGCTGTATATTATAATCACTACCTAATCACTAAAACATTGATTTTAAAAATGTGTAGCTACCAAGCTTCGAGATGGAAAAAATGAAATAAGATAAAGTAGAATAAAAGAACCTATTTCAAATAGCAAAATCAAAATCAAAATAAAACAACAAAATTCTCCCAAAGCAAAATAAAATCTTGGAAACAAATTAAAAAATTCAACATGCTAATGATAGAAAAATATATATAAAGGAAATGGAAATCATGTGTCTTTTGGTAGAAAGATTCAGTACTATAAATATGTCAGTTCTGTATACATTAATGTAAATTTTAATGTCATTCCAATAAAAATAGTTTATTTATTTAAATTTTCAAGCAGGTTAACAAGAATACATGTAAAATAAACAAGCTTGAACAACAAGGAAATTTTGAAAACTATTAAGAGAACTGGATGGGCAAGCCTTTCAACATATATACATATATATAT
>NW_006487393.1:0-676 GCF_000325575.1 Pteropus alecto | reverse complement strand
TGCCCTACCCCCACCCCACATGCGCCCTTAGCACACCCCGGGCTTTCGTTACTCAAGTAGATAGGCTTTTTGAGGAAGGTCTTTGAATGAAGGCTCTAACCGAGCTACCCCCAGCCCATCTCCAATTCCACTTGACCCGTGAGAAACCATTACGTATCTCTGTGCTGCCGAACTCAGGAAGAGCCGGCCCCTCCCTCTGCGTTCCATCCTCATGCGCCCATTTCAGGCCAAATTCTGGGAATCCATGTCTGATTTTCCCAGGGCCTTCACATCGCACACCTCCAGGGGGCACCATTCACACACATTCTGGCGTTTTCAATTAATGTAGCAGCCCGAGTTCTAACAAGTCTCTCCTACCCTTATCCAGAACAGTGCGAGGCAGTCCTGTGAAGCGGTCAAAAACGCCACCTGGCCCCTCCTCTGGCAATCACCCTAAACTCTCTGAGTAGTTCTCTTGCTAACCCTTTGCCGCAGTGCTTGCCAATGCTATATTTTTTTCTTCTAAGAAACACCTTTACTCCAATGAATGTTCTTATGTGGATTGGAGGTGGATTGGAGGTGGCAGGTGGATTCTGGACCAGTTTGACCTCATCTTAGCAATCTCTGCACTGACAAATGCTCAGTCTTCAGCTCTGGGGCCTCCGTGTCCACTCTGAGAAAACTGAAGAAGCCCCCC
>NW_006487392.1:0-676 GCF_000325575.1 Pteropus alecto | reverse complement strand
CTAATTAGCTTCATTATTTTCCACTGGTAGATATCAGCAATACATAGAACTAAAATGAATATAATAGTTTTATTCCTCTATAGTACTTTCATATACATTAGCATCACAATGAAGTCAAAATAGCCTAGGGTACAATGTATATTACCTACAGCAGCAACTCTGCAGAGACAGGGCATTCTGGGATATTGACATTCTAAGAATTTTTCTCTTCATTGTCATATAAATATTTGATATATTTTTTATTTAAAAAAATCAGGTGGAACAAAATATTTTAAATAGCCAACTCTCGACTGCCTTTCCAACCTTGAAATACTGGAGCAACAACAAAAACAGTATAGAAAATGACTGAGCATCTGTTTCACATGTGACACTATCTTTAGCATCTGAATATACAAAGAATTTTAGGCAGACGCTAAAAATCCAGGCAGGTACACAGAATATATATGTATATGCAATGAACAACAAATCAACCATGTGATTTAGATGACAAGGAATAAGGCATAAAAGGAAACAATGAGGGCTTTGGGATCAGGCAGACCTCAGTTTTACGAGGAGAATGAGTCTGGGTAGGTTACTTAGCCTTTATTAATAAAAGTTAGTAAGTAATAATAAATAAGGATTAAATACAAAGTGTACATAATGTAGTTGGCACATAATAAAACTCAACAAAAGCTGG
>NW_006487391.1:0-676 GCF_000325575.1 Pteropus alecto | reverse complement strand
GAGTGACCTCTGTATATCACACCATTACTGGAACTAAATGAAGACTCTTTCTTGACTGTTAAAGAATGGGACTTGTTTTAATTAATCATGTAGAAACCTATGGACTCACTCTGTCCTATACAGTGTGATAGTTGCCAGATATTATAACCATTATGAAGTTCCCTTCTTAATGCTTAAAAAACCCTTAATTTTCCTCTTTAACAGTGAATTCAGTGAATTCTTCACTGGAATATATTTCCTTGTCTGAAAAGTTAATAAACTCAGTGTTTGTTTTTAAGCTCTGGTGGTCTTAATTTCACAAAGCTAAACTGGACTTCTTTTACATCCATTTTATTCCTGTGATGAGTATTCTTATAAAAATCCATGTATCACATATGTCCATTTAATTATTATACTTAATTTTTATTTTCTTTTTGTTTATTCAACATATATCTTATGAAATGAGATTCCTAACATAAATGTAATGACTTAAGAAAAATCTCAGTTACTGGTTAATCAATGATATTTGAACAGATACATAATTAGACTTATTTAGAACTTTAAAAAATGATAAAGAACATTTATCATAGCTTCTCCATTAAACACTGATGATTAATTCCAGAGATTTCAAAATTAAATACTCGATTAACCAGAGAGTATGGGGGAGGGGTTGGGGGAGGTAGATGGGGTAAAAGGG
>NW_006487390.1:0-676 GCF_000325575.1 Pteropus alecto | reverse complement strand
GGAAACCTGGCTTAAAGGGGTTGGAAAGAGGACTAAGAAGCAGTTGTTTATTTTTTTTGAAACGCGGGAGCTTTGAGTCCATTCGTGTCCGGTGAGAGGACAGCGCCCAAGACGATGAGAGATCGATGATGTAAGGAGTTGAACAGAGAAGCGGCGGGGCCCAGAGCAGGGGAGAAGGGAGAGAATGCGAAGCCAAGACGGAGGCCGCGGCCTCGGTGCCACTGGGGACACCTCTGTCTAGAAAGCAGAGCGGTGGTGAGTGGGGACACAGGAGGACCACCGGGGTCGTGCAGTGAGCGTGAGACAGAGCCGGACTAGAGCCCACGCCTCCCCACGCCTCGTTGGGAGCACCGTGTCCTTTCCCTCATGGAAATGGCCCAGGAGCTTTACGTATATTGGGATAAACCATAAAGAATTTTTAATTTTGCGATTCAGAAATAGTCAAATATTGGCCATTTCATATACAATCAGCCTGATAATATCGGCTCATTTAACCCTCACGATAACTACATTAAGTTTCATATTTTACGAAATGAAGAGACCGAGAAACAGGGCCAGGTAATTACGCTGCCCACGGCCACCCAGCGAGGAAAGCGCGGAGCTGGGGTTGGAGCCCCGCCCCGTGGTCCCCAGTCAATGCTCCTGACTTACTGAACTTGTTCATTGAACTGACTCT
>NW_006487389.1:0-676 GCF_000325575.1 Pteropus alecto | reverse complement strand
TGTGCTCCTCGACCGCTGAGTGCTTGGCGTTCAGGAAAGCGGGTCCCCGTGAACGTCTCACAGGGTGCCCTCCGAATCGTTCTCGTTCCAAGCGAGACATTATCTTTTGAAAAACGAGAGCTGAGAGACCTATGGGTTTTATAAATTTTTCAAGAGCGTTTGATAGATAATGCAAAAAGGCAGCATGCATTTCTCCTCGGCGGACGGTCCCCCTCTCCAGTGAAAGAATAAAAGAGGAATTACTACCCCGGATGGCAGACAAGGTTTTAAAAGTAAAATGGCCAATTAAATTTTCTAGGGAAATTAGTAAGGCGCTATGGAGATTTAATCACTGATCCTTGCTAGTTTTACTAGGTAATACGTAAAAATCTTTGCCCCCACTAACTGATGTACTTGAACGATGTGATCTAATGCAGAGGAGACGTGTCTATTACGATATTACGCTTTATAAATGACTCCAGAACCTTCCGGGTTTCGTGCAGTAGAAGTCCATGGTTCTGTCGCCTTGCCGTCCGGTGCGGTTAGCAGGGCGGAGGGCAGGGCTCGCCTCACGGTTATTCCGGGGGACCAGCTCTTCTTCTTTGTGACACCGTCTCACACGTGTGGTTCCAAGGTGACCGAGGTGACCAAGGAAGACCCGGAAGGAGGAAGATCACGTAGAACAACATTTTACGGG
>NW_006487388.1:0-676 GCF_000325575.1 Pteropus alecto | reverse complement strand
TGACTCCGTGTCTCACCGCGGGCTGACTCCGTGTCGCCGGCTGACTCCTTTTACCCCGTGTCCTGAACGGAGCTGGAGACGAGCGCTGTTTCGACTGCTCCCGGCTCCCTGCCCTTTAGGTGGGAAGGTGTCACCTGCGTCTCTGTGGCAGCCCAGGTGACACGGACCTGCTTGCTACGCATGGCGCCTTCTGAGCGCCTTCGGCCCCTGGTCTCTGTGACCCTTCCAACGGCCCCATGAGTCAGCCACGGTTGGGGACACTGAGGCACCTGTGTCCAAGGCCTCACAGTGAGAGGGGCTGGAGCCGAGTCTCAGCCCAGGCAGGCTGGCCGCTGGGCCCCAGTGCCAGACACCCGGCACCTCCGCCCTCCAGAACCCCACCCCACGTGCAGAAACCCTCCCATGGGACCCAGAAGCACACTCCTCCAACCAGACTTGAGTTTGGCTCTGAACTCGGGGCTGTGCCATCGCCCCTGCTGGAGAACTGGTTTCCGGGGGGTCCCCAGCAGGAACTTCCCAGGGGTCGTGGTGTCGCAGCTCTGAGTCCCCAGGTTGGCTCAGGAGGGACCCCTCAGCCCAGGCTCCACACACCCAGAGGCCTCCAGACAGGGCCTGGCACCCCTGGCACCTCAGCTCCTGCAGCAGGAAGTGTGTAGGGATGGACCTGGGGTCAGGG
>NW_006487387.1:0-676 GCF_000325575.1 Pteropus alecto | reverse complement strand
TGGCAGGGGCCCAACAGGATGAGCAGAAACCGTCATGCCTCTTAAGTTATTGATTCATCTTACTGCGATAATTATTACCGTGATAATCATCATCATCATTATCAGTAGTTTTTCTGGCTTTCTTCACAACAACCCCCTGAGGCAGGTACCTTTATTATGCTAATTCTGCACGTGGGGAAACCCAGGCCCAGAAAGTTTTATGACTTTTCCAGAGTCTCACAGCTCAGCACTGATATTATTTTTAACAGATTTATTGAGGTCTAAGTTACACATAAGAATCTGGAAACGTTTATAGTACACGATGTGAAGTTTGAACATTGTATGTACCCATGAAGCCATGACCACAGTGGGGATCGCGGACATTTCCCGTGTGTCTGATGCCCCTGGGCTCTGAGGACTGGCCCTGGGTGTCCCCTCCGAGAAGCGCTCATCCATCCGTGGACGTGGCCTCCTTTCGCTTTTCCTCATCTGGTCCCATCGATCCCAGGAGGAAAGTCTCAGCATCCATGGCTCTTTCCCAGCCGCATGCCCCTTCTACTTTCTTCTTCCTGCTCCCACGTGTCATGGTGCTGTCTGTGGCCGAGGACTGGAATTCTTGAGTGACAGCAGACACTATTGCCAGATGGTGCCTCTAGCAAGAGGAACTCTGTAAGGGCAAAATGACTTTAAGGCGCTC
>NW_006487386.1:0-676 GCF_000325575.1 Pteropus alecto | reverse complement strand
AAAGAGGCCTGTGCCTGGGGCAGCCTGGCCCTGGGCATGCGCTTTGCCCGCAGGCAAGGTCAGTTACACGCATGCAGGGTGCAGTGGCTCCAGGACTTCTCCAAACTGCACAAGTCAGCTGCGCAGGCCTTGGCCTCAAACCTGAAGGAGCTCAGGGCGCAGCAGGAGATGGAGCGCAAAGAGGCGGCCTACCGGCTGCGGCTGACCCAACTTCAACTGGCAGAAGTGCAGAAAGAGAGGGATCTGCTGAGGTGGAAGCTCTTCCGGGCTGTAAGTTTGTCCCACTTGGTTCCTACGCGCCTCCCATCTCACTGCCCCGCCCCTACCTACCTGCCCCACCCCCATAACAGGTCTCAACTCTGCCCACTTCTCTTCAGGAGCTGGAGATTCCCAGGGAGCAGAAGCAGGTCAAAGAAGAGCCAGGCCTGGCCACTGACAGTGGGGCCGGGGAAGGACCAGGTAAGAAGGGAGAAGAGGCGGGGGTTGCTGCTACTACTGCTGCAGCTGGGGGCGCTGCAGGAGGAAGAGGAAAATAAAAATACCAGGGGGCGGAGGCTGCAAATTAGCTGGGTGGAGGCCTTGCGCAGATTGGAGGAGGGGGTGGGATGGGAGGAATACACCTCTAGAGGGCAGAGGGAGAGCTCAGGTCAGTGGAAACTGCCATGTTTTATTTCTC
>NW_006487385.1:0-676 GCF_000325575.1 Pteropus alecto | reverse complement strand
AGTGGTCTCCAAGCTCTGCACCTGTCAGTCAGCGAGCTCCCAGCACCCCCCATGGGTTCCTAGTGCTTAGCTCACCTCCAGCTGTCGCCTGCCTGCCCCTGGGGGTGCCCCTTACTCCCTTGCCCTGGGGCTGAGCCCCTCCCCACCTGGGCCAGCCCCACAGGGACACCCGTCCAGCTGGGCCTGCAGCAAAGCCCCTAGGGGCCCCCAGACGGCCCTCCGCCCCTGCTGCCTGGGCTCAGGGGATAGCAGCACGGCTTGGTATCTGGCAAGGACAGACAGACGCCCCCCAAAAAAGTTATGAACTATTCTTAAATGGCCCTAGGCTGACGGACCCTGTCTCTGCAGGTCGCCATGGCTGCACCCCAGCAGGGACAACTGGGGTAGCCTTGGGGACAGAGCCATGCCCTGGGGACCCCTCCTCCACAGCCACACCTCCGACCCCCCGGGGGGCATTCCGGTCCCCACTGGGGGAGGCGGCGGAGGGCTGGACCACTGGAGCGCGGTTTACACAGAGCCAGCCAGGGTGGGGAGGCAGGTGGCCTCGGGGTCACGGCCCCCACTGCGTGGTTCCGAGGTGACTCTGCCAAGGCACGCAAGACCCGCAGAACCAAGGACAAGGCACGGCGGGAGGTGGCTGAGGCCGGCGACAAGGCCTGACCGTCCTGCCCCGAAA
>NW_006487384.1:0-675 GCF_000325575.1 Pteropus alecto | reverse complement strand
AAATACTACTATGTGAAATTAATTGCATTTCCTCATATAAATATAATTACCCTCAAAAGCATAATGATAGGCCAATGGAATAAATGATTTAATAAAAAGATGATCAATAAATTTACAAATAAGTTTCTTCTCAAATAATGAACAACATAAATTTATAAAATTTAAGAATGTAGAACAATATCTTTTTATACTATAAATATTGTATTAATTGAGTTTTGCTTATTTAAAATTACATATAAAATAATATATTAATTGAAGAATGGTGCTGTTTTTTGTATCTCACTTTAGGAAAATATTTAGTTTAAACTTTTTTTATACATCTTTGATATCATAATGTTCAACATTACTTAAGCTGAATTTGAAATTACCAGAGTTCATCATTTTAACTCTGTTTTCTCTAAAAATGATAGGCTCATTCAAAATACTTGATCAATTAAATAAGGACAGTTAAAATTCAAGAGAAAAAAAATAGGTAGAGAGACAGAGTCCTAGTTAAAGAAAAAAGAAAAAGACAAGCCTGATGGGCCAGAAGATAGGCAGCCTCTGATGAAAATTATATATATACACACATACGTATGTGTGTATATATTTGCTCTCACAATCCACTCACTGTATTGCTTTTTTTAAGTGTGCTCTAAAAGGTGTGTGTGTGTGTGTGTGTGTATATATATATAT
>NW_006487383.1:0-675 GCF_000325575.1 Pteropus alecto | reverse complement strand
TCTGGCTGAAAACTGATGGTCTCTGGCTGAAAACTCAGGGAAGGTGGCCAGATGGAGACGTGTCAGGTAGGACCTGAAAGGTAGATGAGGTTTGAATACGTACACAGGAAGGCGAAGGGAGGGCATGAGAGGACAATGCCATGGCCATGGCAGGTGCAGGGAGCGGGAAGGTGCAGGAAGGGTGGTCCCAGGCAGTGAGAATAAACAGGAAGCCTGAAGTCTTTCTGTCCCCAAGTAATAAAATGCACTATTTGTGCAGATGATTTCCAAGTGAAATAACTGTCTTTCTTCCTTTCGAGTGTTCTTTCTCTGTAACCCCAGCAACCTGGGAGGATATGAGCTGGGTAAGAAGACAGCACTGAGCACAGATGCTGGTAAAAATTTCTGGATGCAGACACAGCCCTTTGAATCTGCTCAGAGTATCACGCAGGAATAGTTACATGGCTCACTTCCCATTCTAACTTTTTTCACTAGATGAAATCAGGTGAAAATGAACATCAGACCCAAGCTTGATCAAAGAGGCAGAGGAAGTCAGAAGGGGCACGCAGGCGAGGGAGGCGAGGAGGGGGAGGCGGCTGAGTCTCCTGTGCCTCAGAGGGGCCTCCCGTTCCTGGTGGGAACATGGCATTGGCTCGCCCTTGCCCTTGAGCGGAGGCTGTCCGTGAACCAGTGGGG
>NW_006487382.1:0-676 GCF_000325575.1 Pteropus alecto | reverse complement strand
ATATTTCACCTGTTCGTTCGCAGGTAGGTCGTGACATTCGACGCTCTGGGGTTCAGGTCTGAATGTATCCAGCTGCGATATCCGTGCGAAATATCTAAATAGACAAAGAACAGGGGAATGCCCAAGTAAACACATTTTATTTTTATGTTGCTTTTACCTTTTCGACCTTCTTCAACCATTTTAAATGAGTGCATGTCATTAAAAAATATGTGCGGGACAAGCCTCTGGGCTCCGGGGCGGGCGTTCAGTGAAAGGGCCCGGACGACCGCGGCGTGGGCAGAACGATGTCCCCTGAGGACGCTCAGCCAGGCGCCGGAGGCCCAAAGATCGTAATTTTGGGTCCTTAGCAGAGCGCAGGCGTAACGTGGTGGAAAAGAAACAGGCCTCTCTCCAGTGTCTGTGGCACTCCGCGAACCATCAGATGCTACGTGGCGCTCGAGAAGGTTCTCCCGCACGGGCCGCCCCTGGGCGTCGCGGGCGCGCATTGCCCCTGGGTGTCGCCGGCGCGCATACCGCCCCAGGACCCAGCAGCGCGCAGACTCACCCGCGAGCCCGCGTAAATGAACTTGGATGCGACGCACGGATTCGCACCCGCGCGCCTTTTGCGTTAACGCGACTCCCCTGTGCGTCGCGAGCGTGCCGGGCCCATTTCAGCTTGTCCCCGTGTACCCCAAGC
>NW_006487381.1:0-675 GCF_000325575.1 Pteropus alecto | reverse complement strand
AATTAATGTTAATTACTTGAAGAAAAGAAGTGATATTCTTAACCATCTACTTAATACTGTGCGTGAAAATAAGATCAATAATTGATAAGTATTTTTTATTCCATTTCAGCAGGGGAACTAAATCTTTATTAAATGGAATTGATTTTTAATAATTGATTCTGATTTGAGAAGAAAATTGAAATGTGAATAATTTGCTTGGTCTTGTTTCAAATTGATTTTTAATAAAGTAGTTATCTAATATTCATTTATATGTTTTTTTCATTAGAATAGAACCTTTCTAATAACATTCTATTTTCATCATAGTATAAAGTTTATTCTTATTTTATACTGTACCGGGTGTGTATGTATTTGGCTAAAAATTTGTAGAAAAAAGATATGGATTGAAAAAGTATGTGGGATATAACTTCTTCCAAAGATTCAGAGATGTGAAAAGCATTTCAAGACTGTTAATGGAAAAAAAATAGAAATTGTGTGGAGTATCATGTGTGTGGAGTGGCTAATTTAACAAATTTGTTTTGTCATTTAATTGCTTTATTTCTTAAAATCAAATCTTAGTAAGATCTTTTGAAATTAAAGAAACACGGACTACGTAGGTGATGGATAGTCTCATGTCTTTGAATATTGATTCTTTGTCGTCTTTTAATATTGTCTAAACGAAACTTCATTTGAAGTTCG
>NW_006487380.1:0-676 GCF_000325575.1 Pteropus alecto | reverse complement strand
GTACTCCAGCCCCCCATGTGGGTGGCCCCCAGGACATGCGGGGAGGGGGCGGGGAGGTGAGTGGAGATGGGTCTGGAAAGCCACGTGACAAATACCCCCCTGTAAGGAGAGGACATTACCAACTCACTCCTCGGCTCCGGCGTCGAAAATTTTGCCAAAGTGCTTGAACCAGTCTTTCTTACTCCCAAGAGCGTGGAGAAGCACACCTGTGACACCTTATTGTCACTAGCATTCGGTATGGTAGACATTCCAAACTTTTTTTTTACCTGGTGGATGTGAAATAGCACATCGTTGATGCCTGTTGGCCATTTGCCCTTCTTCTTAATGAAATATCTATTCGTAACTCTGGCCTATTTTTAAATTGAATTTTTGTCTTTTTATCGTTGACTTGTAGACATTCTTTACACATTTTAGATCTCAAGTTTTTAATCTTTATATCTTTCTGTCATCCATCTGTGGCTTCCATTTTCGCTTTATTCATTTTTTGATTACAGATCTTAGTTTTACTGCAATTGAGTTTATCAATCTTTTCCTTAATAGGCTGTGATATTAGAGTGTTGTTTAACAAGGCCATACTAATTCCAAGATTGCAGTGTGTTTCCTAGTAACTAATATAATTATGAAATGTTTGAAAACATAGAGATAAGCAAAAGATAAAAAGAAAAGAAAGATCACC
>NW_006487379.1:0-675 GCF_000325575.1 Pteropus alecto | reverse complement strand
TTGTTTGTTTGTTTATTTGTTTGTTTTGTTTTGTTATTATAGCTATCACCTATAGGCTCAAGCAAATGGTGTTCAGAGACATTACTGATGAAGCCGAACAGGGAGTGTTTCCAATTCTGTGATTTCTCTGTAGGAAGGACACAGTATTGTTAATCTGATCTGGACTCAGAGATAGGACCTGGGAACCTGCTGGGAAACTTCTGTTGAAGCCTGAGCTGAAGAAATTAATCCAATAAGTATATTAAATGCCTGTTATAGTCATGCACTATTGCAGCAATTACGGATGGAGCAGTTAAAACAGTAGAGAATCTCTGACCTCATGTAATTTACATTCCAGTGGGTAAAATTAGAAAACTAAAATACATAGTATGTTAGATCAGTGTTTCTCAAACTTATAATGTACATAGAATAAACCGGGACTCTGATTCTGATTCAGTAGCTCTTGCAAAGGTGCTAAGGTTCTGAATTCTAGCATATTCTGGTGTCCGCTGACGTCGGAGTCGCTGGTCAGGAACCACAGGATGTAGCAAGGTGACAAATGCTGTGGGGAAAATTCAGCAACAAAGAGGTATAGGCAGGACCACAGCTTTGAAGACAAAAGACACGTTATAGAGTTTAAAAGACTTGGCCAAGTACCCGGATTGTTGGAGGTGGATTTGGAGCATCCCCGCGCAC
>NW_006487378.1:0-675 GCF_000325575.1 Pteropus alecto | reverse complement strand
ACCAATTTGCAGTCCCACCAGCAGTGTACGAGGGTCCCTTTTTCTCCTCATCCTTTCCAACACTTGTTATTATTTGTCCTATTGAAAATAGTCATTCTGACAGATGGTATCTCATTGTGGTTTTGATTTGCTTTGGCCATTCGTATGTCTTCTTGCTGACCTTCATTTTAAAAGCACTAGCCAAGATAGTCCTGGGCTTTTAGACTGGTCTTTCATTGTCTTGCTGTAACCTTGGCCACTCTTATGTCCCCTTTGAACTTGAACGTAATGGAAAATTTGGCGGTAGATCTAGAAGACCTCACATTCACATAGCAATTTATAGTCAGTCTACTATTGTTAACTCACCTGTGGGGCAGGCAGCCCAGCACGATGAGCATTTTCTAGGGTAGGTGTTCCTATAGTTCCTAAATATCTTCATGTTGTGTTGTGATGGCAAGTTGAGTATTCCATGTCATTGCAGTTTTACTCACTCCCCCGACTTTAAGATTCTAGAAGACGGGGACTATGTCCTGCTAAGTTCATGGTACGTAGAGGTTGCTCAATAAAAGTTTGTTGAATGAAGAGTCAGGATTGGCTTTTACAGAGAAAGTAGGATTTGAGCTAGATAACAGTACTGTAATTAACATCCTGTTGGTGAAGAAGGAAGGGGAAGGTACAGGAAACAAAATCAGCAAA
>NW_006487377.1:0-675 GCF_000325575.1 Pteropus alecto | reverse complement strand
GAAAACTCCCTGCCTAAAAGAGCAAAGAGTTGCCCGGCGCTCTGTACCCTCCTTCACTCCCTCCCCCAAACTCCCAAGTTACCTTTCCTTTCTGAGAGGTACAGATAGTGTGCATTACATTTTAAGGGTTTAAATCAATTCTTTTTTTTCGGAACCTACCTACTTCCCTCGGATTGTCTGGAATCTAGAAGACATGATCTTTAAGTACTGATTTCCCTGCACATTTCGAGGGCAGGGCCTCGCTCCGTGCCCACCCTCTTGGCTTCTCCCCAGAACCCATGCTGACATGGCTGAGGGGTGCACAGGCTCGGCCGGATCAGAATACAGAACTAGTGAGGTGCCGCTGGCCTTTGGCCACTGAGTCACAGCAGAACGGGTGGCCCAGAATTCCTGCAGATGACCCGCCAGCAAGAGCTGGCCTAGCCCGGGACAGCAGCTGTCGACAAGCCCCCACCCCTACTTTCCCTGGGCCTGTTAATATCTTTACTTGGTCCGTCTCCCTTCTACTCGTTTCAGAAAATAAAACGTAGTCATAGTTGGACACATTACTTTTGGTGGATGCACAGAGAGAATGTCCTATATATCAGAAAGGGAGAGGGGAGGAGTGGGGGGGGCGAAAGGGAAACAAATTGGCTGCCTGCAGAGGCCCAGTGTCAGACGTCAGAGGAATCGAGT
>NW_006487376.1:0-675 GCF_000325575.1 Pteropus alecto | reverse complement strand
CCCCAAAGATCTCCCTGCACTGCTCGTCATGGTTATTACATCTCTTTTGATAGCAGTAGGCCTTGTCACTACAGGGAACCCCATCCTGCACATATCCATCTTCCGGGCACTGATGGGATGTCCCGTTGCACCACTCTGGAAGATCACATTCATTGACCTCATGTCTACAGAGTGCCCCTGATGGCATGAACTTGCAGTCTTTGCAACAAAGCCCAAAAGCACAAGCTGCCCCGGGCCTCAGAGTGCAGTTCGACAGACAACAGGGATCTTGTTCACACTGCTTTACAGATCCACAGTCGCACTCCTCTTCTCCTTCGACCACACCGTCCCCACAGCGCTTCAGCATAAGGACTTCCCCTAGACTTGGAGGAGTATGCAGACATGATCCCTGGTTTAAAGTGGTCTTTGCAAAATCCGCATAACTACAGTTGGTGAATCTCTCTGCTGGCACTCTGACAGCGTTCATGATGCAACCCCTTTGCCCACACAAACAGAATTCTTCATCATGCCACATACCCAAATTATGGCCTAACTCGTGGGCTACTGTGAGGGCAAAAAGGGACCAGGGGTCTCCTTGGAAATTATTAACTCCACAATCAATAGGAGGACGGCATATTCCTGCAACATAGGCTATACCAAGTGTACTTATAAGTGCATTTTTTCATGAAAATATGT
>NW_006487375.1:0-675 GCF_000325575.1 Pteropus alecto | reverse complement strand
ACATAAAGTAACAAGTAATTTAATGTAAAACCTTAGAATTTTCTGGAAAAATTATATTAGAAGCTATTTTATTCTTTAAAGGGTTAAAAAGTATTAATGAAAACTCTTCCGTACATAGATGACCCATTGGGGGGAGGGACATCAATACTCACACAACAGAGAAAGAAAACTGGCCCCAATGAAGCCCAAGTCTCCTGTAAATCACTCCTTCCTCTCACTGACGCCGCAATCCTGAATTCAACCATTTAACCACTTACTGTAGACCATATTTCTGAATGGTAGGGGCCATGATTGCTTCATCAGATTTTCAAGGACTATATAACGTGGAAACAACGGATTTATCTATTAGTTTGCACCGCTACACCTGCTCAGTATTCTTCACCAAAACAGCAGAGACCTGGAGTGCCTCCCCCCTGGGTTGCCCGCCGAAATATCCCACAAGGAAAATGTTCAATATGCCTGGTTGTAAATCTGCTGTCAGCTTTACCCCTTGAATCAGGGAACACGGTGGGAAAGTTGGAGAGTTGAGGCAGGTGGGTGTGTGGTAGAGTGCACAGTAAGAAGGCGATACAGGGCAAAGGTAGCCTGTGGATGAGGTGTAGTTGCAGAAAATAAAGTGCGTGTGGAATTGGAGGTGTGGGAGAGGGTGCAAAAGGAAATGAAGCTTGCAGGGGA
>NW_006487374.1:0-675 GCF_000325575.1 Pteropus alecto | reverse complement strand
AAAAAAAAAATTAAGCAGAAATGAGTAAACAATACAGGAGATGATAGGTCCTTAATTGGGCATTTTTCATTTTCATATTATCTACTGTGGGAAGTCGATTTGATCAGTGCATTTCAGATCTCTCATAGCGGACTTCACTTTCCTGTGTCTTTTCCACTTTTATAGGGGTTCTTGATGTCATTACTTGAAGAACTCTCAGTACTTTAACAATCTGATGACTGTGGATGGTCACACTAGATAGATAAAAATTGGCATGTATATATCAAATATCGGATGCAATTTTACAAATTTCTAATTATATCTTTGCCCCAACCACTCTGCCTAAATTTGTGCTCAACACCATTAACTTATTCAGGCTTGTATTGTTCATTTATGTTTCCCAAGTGTACAGCCCAGTGTGTGCACATTATGTAGTTTGATTAATATTTTATTCAAGGAAGAAAGTAACAAATCATTATTGTCAGACAGGCATTGTGCTCATACCAGATTTCTCATTTTCACACATATGTGATATGTTCCTACCGTCGAGGCAAATATTTTCGTATTTGTATTTTACATACAAGATATGTATATATGTTTTTGTTTATGAGATAAATATATCTGTCTAAAGACTGAACTTGGAACTTGGGAGTTGGTCGCCTTGCAATCCTAAAACTGCAAAGTTTATGTTTTTGT
>NW_006487373.1:0-675 GCF_000325575.1 Pteropus alecto | reverse complement strand
ATATTTTTCCTATTAGGTTAGAAAAGAACTTTCCAGGACGTTAGTAAGGTGGTGTGGATGAAATAAGACAAAACTGCCTAAATTGTTCGGGGCGGGTACTTGAGAGACATCCATGGAGACCTTGACTTTTTTTGGCAAGATCAGTTTTGATCTGGAGCTCAAAATTCAAAAGACCCTCCTTTCTAAAGGCTTGTTCTTTGAGAGTAGAAATTCTGTCGTCTTCATTTTCAGATTCTCGTTTCAGTTGTAGGCGTCAGTGTTTAAAGAATTAAATAAGAGTGCCGTGGGCATTCAGGACTGGGCTGCCTGCCGCATGTGTGTGTTAGAACCTGGGAATATGTCGCAAGGAGACAAACTTCAGCGATGTGTGTCGGCTGCTCGTTGTGTAGTTTGGTTGTTTCTGTTCTAATATTGGGGATAATTATTATATTATTATTTTAAATTTATTTTTAGAATGGGAGAGCAACCTGTTTGCTCCTACTTGGAAAAGATTCTTTCGAAAAATATGGAACTGATGGAAAAGAAACTTATGGACTACATCGATCAGCGAATCTATAGACTCCAGGAGCACATAGATAATAAGGTGGCTTTGCTAATGGACGTGCTGCAGAACCCCAACTCCCCACCCACTGGGACGCCTCTAAGACATTGTGACTCCGGAGAAAGACTTTCAAA
>NW_006487372.1:0-675 GCF_000325575.1 Pteropus alecto | reverse complement strand
ACTTTACTACTCTCTTATCGATATCTTCGATTCCACGTCCCTAATTTCCTTTTTCATCACACCTATCTGGTAAAACCCCAACCTTGAAATTAAGACAATATTCTACTCTTCATTCTTACACCAAAGCTGTTGAGTACTGCTCAAATGAATCATGTAAACTGATTCCCTTTAGTAGTTTAGCGCCATTAAAGAAGTCAAGGTATCAAACTAAACTGGACCCTCAACGCTCCTTGACAAATGCTCTATTTCTCCCTGAGTGTTTCACTCTCCAGTTTTCCACAGAATTATTTCAAATCTTTTCCTCAAATTCTCTGTTCTACCAGTCTAGTCTCATACATGCTAGCTAATCTTGCTAACTCTTTAGCTAATCTCTTTCACTAAAACTATAGAAAAACTATCATACAGAAACTTCAAAAAGATGCTTCTCAGCCCGTGAACTAAAATCTAATCCCATCACCTTCTCTTCACTTCCTGGCAATAGGGGAAGAATGTCCTAATATTTGTCCTATTAAAGCCTAACCCCACCACTGTAGTTTTAGATCTCATCCTCTCTAACTCCCTCGAACTCCCTTCTCAATTAGCTAACCTTAGTACCCCGCTCCCGGCATTGTCAACCCTCTCTATGAGCACTTTCCTATTAGTATTACAACACCCTTAAATCTCTCTCATTCTGAA
>NW_006487371.1:0-675 GCF_000325575.1 Pteropus alecto | reverse complement strand
CTTTAAGGCCTGGAATTGAAAGCTGTCTGCTCCATGACCTTCTTCGGGCTCTGCGATTCAGCTGGAAGGCTTTTTGTGACTTAGATTTTTTAGAGCGGTTTTAGATTCACATCAAAACTGAAGGGAAGATACAGATTCCCCATGTGCCATCCACCCTGACCCAGGCGCAGCTCCCACATTGTCAACATCCCTCATCACGGTGGGACATGTGCCATAATGAGTGACCCTCTAGTGACACGCCATCATCACTTAAAGTCCACAGTTTTCGTGAGGGTCACTCTTGGTGTTGGACAAGTGTGTAAAGACACACGTTCACCACTACAGTATTGGACAGAGTAGTTTCGCTGCCCTCGAAACCCTCTGTCTCCACCTGTTCGTCCCTCCCCCACCCACACAGGAAGGGGAATTTCGTGTGACACTAACTGCATCCCACTCCAGGTCACCACTGATCCGTTACTGATGCTAGAGTTTTGCCTTTTCCGGAACGTCACAGTGTTGGAATCATACCCTTTGTCACCTTTCCAAGGCTTCTTTCACTTAGTCTTATGCATTTAAGGTTCCTCCATGTCTTCTCCCGGCTAACAGCTCGTTTCTTTTCGGAGATGAGTAATGTTTCATTGGCTGGATGGACTGGTTTACCCTTTCACCAACTGAAGGAAATCATAGTTCCAATCA
>NW_006487370.1:0-675 GCF_000325575.1 Pteropus alecto | reverse complement strand
CCCGAAGGAAGCAGAACCCAGCACCCACACGTCGTCCTGGTACCCGCGACGTTCCCCGTTCGGAGCGTGTTTCCGGGGAAGAATGCACAGGTCACCCCATCCTCGCCTGGGGCACACCTCACCTCTTTCAAAACGGAGGATTTATTCAGCCTGTCATTTGGGATCTGCTGAGCACACTGTTCACCGCACCCCGTGCCATGTTCCTTCGTTCCATCCCACGGGAATATTTGACACGTGCCGTGATTCGTTGGTGTCCACTCACCTTCCTCCGTATTCGTGATTGTCATCAGCGCTGATTTGATTTCTGGGAGGTTCCAGCTTGACGGACAGTGTACATCCCAGGAAGCTCTGACCACAGCTCAAATCACGTCTTTTCTCGTTTGTTCTCCAATCTAAGCCCCCAGGGGGAGCTTGACATTCTCCCTTAACTGCCTGTCCCTCCTGTCACTCACCCTCTGTCTCTCCCGCATGAGCACACACTGCTAGCGACATCCACTGGCTTCCTTCTCCAGTAGAAGCCACGAATGGACCGGCCACACCATCCCGCCCTCTGACCAGGCTCAGTTTTTAAGGCTGCTCCCCAGGTGCCCCTGGTGACTCTTCCACAGCTTCACGAGCCTGCCACCCACCGCCCGCCCTCTTCCCTTCAGGTCATTTCTTGGCCTTGTGCTTCAC
>NW_006487369.1:0-675 GCF_000325575.1 Pteropus alecto | reverse complement strand
CCGCCCCGGGGCCTGTGGGGAAGGGAGCAGCAGCGGGTGGGCGGTGCTGGGGGCGGGCAGTGGGCAGGCCCCGCCCCCGGCAGGGGCGCCTCGGCTCACGCAGTTTGTCCACTGCACGCCCCTCCCCTTTCACTCAGAGAGAGGCTTGGAGGGGCCTCTGAGCCACCGACCTCCCCTCCCTCCCCAGCTCGCGAACCAGCACGTGTACTCGGGCAGTGCAGACAGGACCGTCAAGTGCTGGCTGGCGGACACCGGGGAGCGCGTGCGCACGTTCACAGCGCACAGGCACAGCGTCAGCGCCCTCAAGTACCACGCCGGCACCTGTAAGTGACCCAGACCGCCCCAGCCCGCCGCTCCGGCCTTGTCACTGCCCCTTCCCATCTCTCCTCGCCCCCCAACAAACCCTGCCCGCTCAGGGCCTCTCCGCTTCTCCCCCGAGGTTCCCGCTGTGAGCCTCGGCTGCCCTTTAGGACGGTCAGCGCCCAAGGGCAGTGGCCATGCCACCGCCATGCACACACGTGCTCCTTCGGCGTTATTTAACAAGGAAGGTCCACATAAGGGTGTGGGGACCCCTGCCCACACTCACAGCACAAGAACGTGCAGCCCCCTGCATGTTCGGAGGTCCTGGGTTCAAGAGCACATCTCGAGGACACATTCTAATTCTTAGATTGAGAC
>NW_006487368.1:0-675 GCF_000325575.1 Pteropus alecto | reverse complement strand
TTTTTTTTTCACAGCAACTCTATTTAATAACTATCATATTTATCCTTATTTTACAGATAAGGCTATTGAGCCATAGAGAGGTTAAGTAACTCACCCAGAATTACACAAATATTCTAACTCTGGAACCTACACTCTTAACTCATGCCCTAGTTCACTACCCCAAAATTTAAGGTAGATAGGCCTTTTTTCTTTCCCCACTTCCTTCACCCATGGGCAGTGAAGTGAAAAGCCAGTGTTTTTTTCTAATGCAGGCTTTAGTTATTCCCTGTGTGGTATGTGCTCTTGATTCTAAGGGTACAAAGTATTAGATAAAGGAGCAGGAGAGGACTAAAATAACACTTCTTCCTTATGTTCCTCTCAAAAGAGAATATCCAGTTCTTAAGACCTTGTGTGTGGGATTAATTAACTATAAAATCAGGTATCAAACTGAACATATTATATTTTACATTTCAGTCATAATATATTAGAGTATAGCTAATGGTGGTGTTTAAATGGAATACTGGGCTAGATTACCTCTCCAAAGTGTCTTCCAGTTCCATAATTCTATGGTTCTAAGAATTTTGTCATTCAGAACTCTGAAAGAGGCTCTAGCTGGTCCACTTAGTAACTTCAGGGAATTTTTAAAAACCTCTAGCTGCATGTTATCTATTAGAAACTATTAATGAATGTTAAAAA
>NW_006487367.1:0-675 GCF_000325575.1 Pteropus alecto | reverse complement strand
ACTTCCAGCCTCCAGAACTGTGAGAAAATAAACTTGATTTGTTTAAGCCACCAGTCTGTGGTACTTTGCCATGACAGCCCGAGCAGACTAAAACAATTGGACTCTTGAGTTGGGTTCCAGTAGCCAGAATGGCGGATCTCTGAGAATTTACATATTAGAAGGCTGTTAAGGAGGCTTTTAGTCTTGGAAGATGTGAACAAACAGGGAAGAATCAATAAAAGAAGATGTAGAGATTTCAGTGGGGCAGAAGACAAAGGCATGACCCATCTGGGAGGGCACAGGAATAGCGGGCTGATAATTCGTGAACTGAAGGAGTTTAGAGGCACATGGTTTATAATAAAAGATCCTCAGGTTTTAAGGAGGAAAATATATAAGATGAGTTAATAAAACAACCAATACAGGGATGGTTGCAAATTGGATTTATAGAAAGAAAATTTACCTGTTGACATGGTAGGTCTACCACATCCAAATGCCTTACGCTGAGGACTCGAACCAGCACGTCTCCACCACTGACAAAACTGACAGCTCACTGATTATTAGGAAAAATATTTACATACCTAATGTGACAAAGGACTCACTTTTTGTATGCTTTTGTTCAACATTTTATTTTTTTATTTCCCCCCTCCACCCCCTCCTCTCTCCCCTCCCCTCTGGTAACCACTAGTCCACTGTCCA
>NW_006487366.1:0-673 GCF_000325575.1 Pteropus alecto | reverse complement strand
CCCAAGGACAAATATTGGAAATAGGAACTATTCAAAAACATTAGTAATTACATAGGATATTTCTCTGTGCCATTCAAACACAAATGGAGAGGTCAAGAATGCATTTAGACACCTAAGTCTCAAGTGGGGAGGGATATCTAGACCCCTCCTGGAAAACTGGTTGAGGATATTTGTATTTTGATTTCAATCAAATGGGAGGCAAGGTTACCTTCTTGGAGTAAGTTTGTGCCTTGAAGACACTGGAAAATGTTTGAAACAGTTGGTCTGAGAAGTTTGAGAGAGAGTTAATAAGTGAGGATTTCAAAGACTATAAAGAAGCAGTGAGTTTCTAACTGAAATTGGGTAGAAGACAGTCACGGTTCTGACAAAATCATTTTTATAATTATCTGACAAATCTTACCATCTCAAAAGCATGAGGAGAAAATGGATAGTGGAGTGGGGGGAAGGGAGGACTGTGCAATTTTAGAGTTTCGCAAAGTGGGCCTCACAAATAGTCAGGGAATGAGATTCCAAAATGATGATTAAAGAACCTTTGCAAGGACAAACCATAGAGCCCATAGTAGGCAACAAAGCCCAATGGAAATGAGGACTGATTAAGAAAGAGGGGTTTATCAAATTGAGATCCCAAGCAGGGATTCTCGAATGTGGGAATAATAAATGTTGAAGAAAGTAC
>NW_006487365.1:0-675 GCF_000325575.1 Pteropus alecto | reverse complement strand
TATATATATATATAAAAAGGAAGTTTACTTTTTCATGTAAGAGAAATACCCAGGCCTGGCATCGGAAACAGTATCTGGATACTAGGTCCAGGTGACGTTTATGAAAGGTGTCACTTAAAACTTAAATCGCTGAAGAGTCAGGGGGATGAGGGGTTAGCCAGCTCCCCGCTGCGGCTCCTCGTGAGTGAGGACTGAGACATGTCGGGGACACCCTCACCTCAGTAAAGAGCAGTCATCGGTAAAGGGGTCCGGGACGCTGGAGAAGCCGCTAGCCGATTTCTCCCCTGTGCTCTGCTGTGTTTATGTTCGAACCGTAAGGATGAAACCTAACTTCCAAATGCGCTGTCGTATTCATTAAAGTGCTCGTTTTCACAATGTGTCAAAGCCGGCGCTCTATGGGATGAATTTATTTCTCAAGAAAACATGGGACCTCACGACCAGGACAGCGTATTGGGCAGGTAGCAGGCACAGGCACACGCACGGGCTCACCGCTTGATGCCTGTGGGGGCTGTAAATGCCTCAGGACACACACACACAGAAGGTCCAAAAACGTCTTGATCGTCTACATCACTCAGAAGAAAGCGGAGTTAGGATGTGTAAAATTGGTAGGATTTTATTAAAACCAACTAACTGGCTTCTTCCTTTTTTACAGTATTCTTAAAAATATTTTTAAAA
>NW_006487364.1:0-675 GCF_000325575.1 Pteropus alecto | reverse complement strand
AAAAAAGATGAGAGATAGAGTTAACCACAATCAGTCAACTCTCAGCCGACGCCAGATGTGTGAGCAATAAATGTTAATTATTTGTGGGGAAAAATAATAAAACAAAATACCTGCTTTTCAGCATTGTCATGGAACTAAGAGAAAACATACCCGTAAAGAAGTCTCAGCAATGGGATACCTACAATTAGTACATATTGATGCTTTTTTAGTTGTAATTCCTCTGTGTTCATAGTTACATGGTACTCCGTTGTATTAAAACACCACTATTTATTTATCCATTCATGTGACAAAGGATATTTTCATTGATTTCACTTTTTGTTAATATAATATAATGAACATTCATGTATATCTCTTCTAATGAATGCCTATGTGCAACGTTTTACTACAACAAAAATTTGGATTGGAATTGCTGGGTACTAGGCTGTAAGCATCTTTCCTAGACAACACCAGATTGATTTTAAAGTGCTTGGATCTATTGACAGATCCACTAGGGATATATAGGATTTTCCTTTTTTTCATCATCTTTATCAGTAATTCTTTACAAATTTGATGGGTGGTAATTGTATCTTGTGTGTTTTCATTTAGCATTTTCCTTATTACCAATAAATAGAGCATATTTTAATATATATTTAGGGGTCATCTGTGTTTATTTTTTGTGAGAAATTCTTTTTTTAC
>NW_006487363.1:0-675 GCF_000325575.1 Pteropus alecto | reverse complement strand
GAAACACTTTCCAATAAGGCCAGCAATACCTCATACACAAATCAGATAAAGATATTACAGAAAAGAAAAAGTACAGACCAATATCTCTCATGCACATAAATGCAAAATTCTCAACAAAAGATTAGCAAATCGAATCCAACTATACAGAAAAATAATACATCATGACCAAGTAGAATTTATTTCAGATATGCAAGACTGGTTCAACATTTAAAAACCGATCAGTGCAATCCATCATATGAATAGGCTAAAGAAGAAAAATCATATAATAATATCAATTATTATATCCTAAAAAGCATTTGGCAAAATACAATACCCTTTCATAATAAAAACTATGCCAACTAGAAATAGAGGGGGATGTTCTCAGTTTGATAAAGGACATCTATTTAAAAAACCTTACTACTGACATCATATTTAATGGTGAGAAATTAGGTAGTTTGGGGGGAGTTGCGGATTTAAATAGATGAAGCACTGGAGATTTTTTAGTGTTGAAACTATTTTGTATACTTTAGTGATGGAAACTCAAAAGATTTACAGCCCAACAGTTGAACTTTAATGTATAGAAATTTTTAAAAACCATTTACAAGGTTGGGGAATCTCATGATAGAATGCAGAATACGACAAAACAATCTAACTGTACTGAAAATGTATAAAATCACCTTACCAAAGGAGATGGAA
>NW_006487362.1:0-675 GCF_000325575.1 Pteropus alecto | reverse complement strand
TTGTTCTAGTTCAGATGCCACTTCATGTAAACTTCCCAAGGGATGGCATGGTTTTGAGGAGAGCTGTGAGTCTCCAGAAGGTCTAGGTTAAACAGCTGATTTGTTACCTTCACATAGAAGGTGTTGGGCAGGTCCCTAAATGTGTTCACTTATCCAAGCCCAAATTTTCTTCATATGTGAAATATATGAGGTACTCCTTTACAAAAATTGTGGTCTACTTTTAATGCTTTGAGGAAAAGAGATGTCTTCAAATGATAAAAATCAGTTTACAAGTTGCTGTGCTGTAAGGCTGCTGCATATGATGACGATGCGATGATGATGGTGGTGGCGATGATGGTGATGTCAGTTGGGATTATAAGGTAGATGATGATGTGGGTGATAAAGATGCTGATTATAATGATGGTGATGGTGGGGCGGTGTTGACAATGCAGGCAGCGGTGATGATGACGACTGGGATCTTAATAAATGCTCTCACTTCAGCTGCCACTTCAGTCTTTTAGATTCAAAATTAGCAAATGGAGTTTCTTGAGAATTCATTAATTGTTGTTACTAGTTGCACTAGTATTGATTGTTATAGTAAAATGGACAGGGAACTCCAATGTATGCATTCTTCCTTGTGCATGGGTACCAAGATACTAGTCTCCATTGTTTGGGACAAAGCTCTCACCAGACCAA
>NW_006487361.1:0-674 GCF_000325575.1 Pteropus alecto | reverse complement strand
GGAGGGCAGAGAAAGGGCTGGAGCCAGATGCCAGATGCCAGATGCCCGGGCCTGAATACACTCCTATCCAGTCCTGATTAAGGACCTGTTCAGTTGGATCGTGACTCATTGCCCAGCACCTGAGACCTCATACCCCAGCTTCAAGATGAACATTAGCCGAGGGATCACAGATACGATATTCATCACTAATCCATAAGCTGCTATCCCCATCCTTTGTGGGAGAGAACCTGGCACTTTTACAAAGCTTTTCTACTTGAGAAAGACCAGAGCAGCCTTTGCTCCTCTGGCTGTGACTACTGTGCTTTGCAAAGGTGATCTGGCCAGTGCACCTGCAAACCCATTTCCAATATCACACACCTATGGAAAATTCCAGTCAGGTTTTAGACTCAGTCACAGTACGTTTTTCTGAGGATCAGTAACGATTTGCTGAGGATCAGTAATACTCTCCGTATGCTGGCTGACAAGGGCATGATCTCTGCACTTATTTTACTCCACTTGTCAGCATCTCTGTGACACAGTTGTCCACGGGATTCCTTAGGAATATTTGAGGTATTTAGGCACAATTTCAGGAGCTGCTCTTGCCTGTATCCTCTCATTTCCTAATCAACATGTCCTAGTTGAGACTCTAAATAATTCAGCTTAGTGGGGTATCAGAGGCATAGTTCCCTAGCATG
>NW_006487360.1:0-674 GCF_000325575.1 Pteropus alecto | reverse complement strand
TTGATTAGTTCCAAGAGTTTTTCAAATGAGTCTGGGATTTTCTATATATGAAATTATATCATCTACAAATAACAATTTTACTTTTTCATTTCCTGTTGGGAGCATTTTACTTCTTTGTCTTGCCAAATCGTCTAGCTAGGGCTATATTGAATAAGAGTGGTGAGAGTAGGAATCTCGTTTTCTTTATCTTAGTCAAATAGCTTTCAGTTTTTAACCATCGAGTATGTTAGCTGTGGGTTTGCTATATCTGGCCATTACTATGCTGAGTTATGTTTCTTTCATACCTAGTTTGTTGAGAGTTTTATTGAGAAAGAATTTTGCAATTTGTTAGATGCTTCTTCAGCATCTACTGAGATAATTATTTGATTTTTTTTGTCTTACATTCTATTAATGTGATATTATATTTACCAATTTGTATATGTTGAGTCATTCTTGCATCCCATGGGTAAATCTCACTTGATCTTGCTATATAACTCTTTTACTGTGTTCTTGAATTTGTTTTGCTAATATTTTGTCGAGAATTTTTGCACCTATATTCATCAGGAATGTTGGCCAACAGTTTTGTTGGTTAGCTTATAGTGTTCTTTTTTCCCCCTTTACATTAACACTTTATTTTGCGTAGGTCATTTTTTGTACATATTATCACAGTTTTCCTTTCCTGTTTCAGACAAATG
>NW_006487359.1:0-674 GCF_000325575.1 Pteropus alecto | reverse complement strand
CTACATTCATATGGTCCATCTGAGTGAGTAATGTGACCGTTCGATCCATAGTTCATGTTAGAGACTTAGACGAGCGTTGCTGTCTCTGTCGGTCTCCATGCACACTCAGTCAGGCACATCACCCTGCTTCATCTCTGAGGAGACTGCTAATGTTCTCACTTTCTTCATTTCCATTGTTATCCAATATCATCTTTCCAAATTATTATCATTGTACCTTTCCTCACCGACCTTTCTGATTCTGTTCTTCCTCCTCTCCAGTCTATTCACACCACAACCACATTCATCTTCGAAAGTGAAAATTTGTTGCAGATGTCCCTAGAACAATGCCTACACTGGACACTGTAGTCCGTGCCCTGGCTAATGCTCTAACTAGCCTCGCCTCATGTTTTTCTTTCCTTCTGTCATAGTCATTAGTCCTGGTTATCAACTATGTTAAGTTTTCCTTCTGAGCTCCCATGAGGATTGTACTTCCTTGATCCCGTGGAGTTAGACATGGTCACATTACTTTCTTTGAACTATGAAATATGATCACGAGTGATACTTGTTACTTTCAGGCAAAATTCTTTAAAAAGCAACATAAAATTTATCATTTGCTTATCACTAATGAGCTAGACAATAGAGGATAAAAGAAGATATGGAATGTGAGAAACATTTGTCATTTTACTGAGACTCAA
>NW_006487358.1:0-674 GCF_000325575.1 Pteropus alecto | reverse complement strand
GGGGGCGCGAGGGGGAGACTGTCGGGGTGCCGTTATTCTCCCCCAAGAAAACGACGGTTATGGCCCGGGGCTGAGGCCTGAGGAGGAGACGGCGGTGCTGCAGGCGGGGTCGGATCCTGCTTTATTTTAGGGGGATTGAAAATGTTTCTGTCCGAAGCTTCACGGGGAGAGAGGCCTAAGCCGATGGCTTCTTTGTAATGAACAAATTTCATTTACTGTGGCTTTTGTCCCTGGCACGTCAGAAGATTCTTGATTTTGAGCTCATATTTGCTTATTTTTGATCTGCGATCAGCCGGCAGGTCCGGGTCGAGGAAGCCCGCGCCTGAGATAATGTGCGATTCCTTGCAGAAGCCCGGGAACCCACGAACCGAGACCACCTCGGTCCCCGGCCGGATGCCTCTCTCCCGGTACCAACTCGTCACCCAGCACCAGCTTGGTTCACGTAACCTAGCAACACCCACCGAGCCGCGTGACCTACCTGCTCCCGACTCAAGGTTTCCCGGACGCCAAGGTTTGGTTCCTATCGGGTCCAAATGCACGAAATCTAACATCTCATGAACGCAACCCTGACCTTCGGGAGGAGGGGCACACTAGACACGTCCTTCTCCCTCCTGTCATTTGGGCAGAAAATTCCCAGCTACAACTAGCTTGGCTCCTCGATGGGTCCCAGATGG
>NW_006487357.1:0-674 GCF_000325575.1 Pteropus alecto | reverse complement strand
ACACCTGACCATCTTGAGGCCAGAGGTGGGAATGTTTCCTTAAAGGTCACACAGCAAGTTCGTGGCAGCAACTAAACTGGGACCCAGGTCCCTAGTAGCACTCCCATCACAGGTAACTAGATGAGCCCTCATGAGGCAGGGGGCCAAAACTAACTTCAAGTCTGGCAAGATCTTGGCAAACTTTTAAAAAGAAAGAGGATAATGATAGCGGCTAACATTTATTGAGAGCTTAGAATATGCCACACACTGGTCACAGAGTTTCACATCTCTTAACACATTTAGTCGTATCGATAATTCTAAGAAGGTATTGTTATCATCATCTCCATTTCTCGGATGGAGAAAAAGAGGCATTGAGGTGTTAAGTGACTTGCCCAAGGTCACGCATTTAGTAAGTGGCAAAAGTGGGATTTAAACCCAGGCAGGTCAGCTGGGGAACAAGGGGCCTTAGGCAGCACTCCACACCGCGCAGAGAGGCTGAGCCCCTGTAAGCAACCAGAGAGTGGGAGAAGCAGCTCCCACTGGGTTAGCACTTGCTGCCACCAGGTGCTGAGTTTTGCAGTTTATAGGTGTTATCTCAACAGGTGGTGCCTCCCTCAGGCAGAGGATCTGCCAGGCCGTGCTCCCAAAGGCTAGTCACAGAAACCTTGACTCTGGCCAATACCCTGCACCATTCC
>NW_006487356.1:0-674 GCF_000325575.1 Pteropus alecto | reverse complement strand
GTCTCACATCAGAGGAGTGTCCAGGGTGATGACATGCTTTCTGATTATTACTCAGTAATAGCTAACCAATACCTTGTACTCAGGTCGGGTGAAGAATACAGACAGATTTCCCTAAATTCTATCGCTCTCCTCAAAACTATGCTAACCCTATAATAGTAGTCCAGAGAAGGGGTGTGTTTAATCAGCTTCCTTGCCCTGCCCCCAGTTGTTCTCATGGACACTAGGTGGAGGCCCACAGAAAGGTACAAATGAGTGGGTGCTGATTCTCCTTGTGTCTGGGGATTCTAGGGATAGTAGTCAGGATAGTCTACAAACTTTAAGAATTTGTTAAAATTTTAGCATTTTTCTTCTTGCCTGCGTCTATGGTCACCATTTCCACGCATACTCTGTCAAAAGTATACCAATCCACATATGCTATTCTCCTCAAGGGACCTATCACCACTTGGATTTCAGATTGCCAGGCTGCCTTGAGACCTCAGCTATCTATGTGCTCCAAAAAACTATGATTTTGTAGGCTGTCTTATTCTGTTACATCATGAGTGATGTTCCCATGTACTTTGCTACATAATAAGTGAAAACAGAACTCAGACTTCACAGTTAAGATAGTTGTGCATTTAAATTACAGAATAGAATAAAATATTTTTTGGTCTCTGGATATGAGTTTTTTTTTTTTT
>NW_006487355.1:0-674 GCF_000325575.1 Pteropus alecto | reverse complement strand
AGATTCTACTGATTTCAGGAAGTAGTTGACTGCTACTAAAGGAGGAACAAGAAATCCTCCTTCCTTATACTCTGCACTGACACATTTATCACAGCTAGGGGTAGGGTCAGAAATGCATTCTTTCCTAGGATCCTGCGTCGATACAAGGAAGATTTCTCCTACCACTACAGGCTTGGAAAAAAGGGGAGAACAGGAATTTCATCTACCCTAGACTCCACTGTTAGAAAATATAGATTGGTTGCACTGAGGAACTAGAGGAGATTTGCCTGCTCTCTGGACTAAGGTAGAAATTACTTGCACTTGAGGAAGGACAACAATGCTTAAAAAGGTCTATCCCTGCAGTTTACATGTGAACAGGCCACTAAGACTAAGGCAAGAACAGAATAAACAGGAAATACCTCTGCCCTACAATGAAACTTCAATTGAGTATGAAGGAATAACAATATAGTATGGAGGGGTGGGGAGACAGGAGAATTGCACAGGCATAAAAGAATCTGATGAAATCTAGAGGTAGAACAGGAACACTGAGAGAAACCCTGTAGCACCCCAGATTTCACATATAGCGCAGAGGAGCAGCAGTTCACCACTGGAGGCGTTTGAAGCCTGCAATGAGCTTAATATAACTAAAGCAACAACAAGACAAATTCAGCTCAAACACATAATATATTTTAGTC
>NW_006487354.1:0-674 GCF_000325575.1 Pteropus alecto | reverse complement strand
GTGAACAGGGCGAAGTCCTTGCCTTCGTGGAAGAGAAAGGAAATGAACCAATGACAGACACAGAGTGCGGGAGTGATGAGCGGATCCAGATGGAGGAGTGGGGAGTGTGAGGTGCGCCCTTCGTGATGGGGGTGCGGTCGGCTGAAAATGTCCTCCCCCCTCCCAAAGATGCTACATCCTGATCCCTCAATAGAACCTGGGACTGTTACTCTAGGTGGCAGTAGGGACGTCGCAGGGGTGTTTAATTAAGGATGTTGAGATGGAGAGATTACCTTGGATTATCTGCTGGGCCGTGCAGGTAATGTCAGGAAAACTGTCCTTGTGAGAGGGAGGCAGAGGGAGGTCTGACTGCAGGGGGCAAGGCCATGAGATGAGAGAGCCGCTCGGAAGGTGGACGAAGGGACACACGCCAGGAGTCCGGACGCCACCAGGAGCCGGAGGAAGCGGGGAACCGGGTTCCCCCCGTGGAAGCTCCAGAGGAAACCATACCTGCCAGTGCCTCGCCTGTAGCCCGGTGAGACTGGCCTCCAGACCGAGAGAGAATAAATGTGTGTTTTAAGCCACCGAGTCGGTGGCAGTTGGTGACGGCAGCCCTAGGAGAGTTTAACACGGGCCCGGGGACTCAAGGAGGTTACGTCTGAGCGGAGCCCAAATGTAAGTGACTCGAGGTCGGA
>NW_006487353.1:0-674 GCF_000325575.1 Pteropus alecto | reverse complement strand
TAGGTAGAGAGCCAGAGGAAAGAAAGAACAATCAGAGGATCATTTCATTAACTATAAAAATATCTAACCAATGCACTGTATTCTTGAAATAAAAAAAAATGAAAAAAAGGTAATGAACAATTCAAAAGGCCCAGACAGCCTTAACAGCAATTTCTGCCAAACAGTCAAGGAAAGCATAATTCTAATCTTACTCTGATATTGAAGGTTATCTCAGGAAGTTAGTTTAATAGTTGAAAAATCAAATTCACCACATTAATAAAGAAATAAATCATAATTATATGGCAGATGCTCCCCCCCCCACCGCCAAACAGCAAGCAAAAATTTCAACGTATTAAGGTAAAAACTCTTGGAAAACTAAGAGTTATGCCCCATAACCACCACTATTCAGCACTATACATTTGAAGTCCTCATCAATGCAAATGGGTCAGAAAAAGAAATATATGATGTAAAGATTAAAGAGGAAGAAACAAAAGAGTTTAAATCCCAGCTCTACTACTTGCCAGCTATGTTACTCTGGGCAGTTAACTCTGTGCCTCAGTTTCTCATCTATAAAATGGGGATAATGAGTATGTCCTTCATAGGGTTGTTCTGAAGAGTAAATAAGTTAATATTTTAAAGGTACATAGAAAGTGACACTTCAAAGCACTGTAAAAATTGTTAAATTATTCACAGAT
>NW_006487352.1:0-674 GCF_000325575.1 Pteropus alecto | reverse complement strand
ATTTAATCTTTCTAAATCTAATTTTCCTCATTTATAAATGATAAGTAGTTATGAATATTTTCATAAATGTTTATTTATTTATTTTGATTAAATATAATAAGTGATTTTAATAATATTGGGTATTTGGTATGGGGGCCTTGGTGGGTAGAAAAACAATATAAGGTTGCAGTAATCCATCATGAGGTGCCCTTTAGTTTTCCAGATTTAAGAACAAGCAACATTGGGCTGTCAAATGGAGAAAGAGAGGTAAAAATCATTCCATTGTTAATTGTTACATATAATAAGTTTTTCTCCTTGAAGTCCTTATTTTAATTAACATTGGGCTATATTAACTATTTTAACTGAGTGTTTATGGAGTCCCATTTTATGAAGCTAATTTGTAAATGTTCAAAGACTTAATTTAATTTTAATTCAGTATTTATTTTGTCAAAGCATTTATGATCAATATGAAATATTTTAAAATAATGTGGACTATGACTATGAGGAATTTAGGCAGAGTTATAGTTAAATCTTTTTTCTTTCACTATATTTTTAGCTATCTTCTCAAGATCATAGGCAGCAAAATGTTTAAATTTAGTGGAATCCCCAGGTTTAAAATAATTCGAGCCCTAGTATTAAGTTTATAAAGTTTTTGTCAGTTGGTATATCTTAGCACATGTTAATTAATTTAGAAC
>NW_006487351.1:0-674 GCF_000325575.1 Pteropus alecto | reverse complement strand
TTGGAAAGCACTGAGAATTTTACGTTGCTACTGCAGCATAATTCACCCTGAGCTGACTAATACACACACCATGCTCACTGCATCGGGAAGAATGCTTATAGGGATAGCTCCTAGGAATATATAGAGAAACGTATATTCCACTTCTAATAGTGATAAAAATATACCAAAAATATAGTATACAGAATGCTTGAGGCTAAATTTGATCAGACAGGTTTAAGACACATGAAGAAAACTAAAGTGTTATTGAAGGATATAAAATGTGTTGATTCGCCCAAAATCAATGTATAAATTTGATGTCACTCCAATCATGATCCCAGTGATTTCTTTTTAATTTGATAAAAGCACTTTAACGTTCACGTGGGATAACAGAATTTACCCACAATGTGGCTGCCAAGAGTAAAAGAGCTGAAATGTGTAAAGTGCTAAGGACAGGATTTGGCATATATACGCCCAATAAATGTTAGTTTGTTATTTGGAAAAATGATTAGATCACTCTAATGGAGAGTCTCAAAATGTATCTTAGTATAAACAGGATTTTAAGATAGCTATCTAAAAGAAAAGAAAATTAGACTCCTATCTTAATCCATATTCAAAAATAAATTCCAGATGAATAGTAGATTAGATGAAGCAGAAAATTGAGTCAGCAATTTGGAATATAGGGTAGCAGAAAAAAA
>NW_006487350.1:0-674 GCF_000325575.1 Pteropus alecto | reverse complement strand
GTAAGCTCACTGAGGGCAGGGACTCTGTCCCCTTCTCTCTGTGTCCCCAAGGCCCGGAGCAGTGCTTTTCTGGAACACAGAAGGCACTAAGTCAATATCGATCCTGTGGGCGTGGGTGGGCATGGGAACGTAGCTATGCCGAAATTATGCACGTTTGTTTCTCTTTCCCCCATGGGCTCATGGAAGCAAGAGAGCTGCCTTTTATCTGAAGTATAGGAAGAGTTCAGTTAATTCAATCGATAATGTTCATTGAAGACTTGCCTATTAGGCACTGAGCTAAGGACTGGCCATGACATGAATCTCATCTCTGCCTTCCCCCAAGTCTAAGGACTCAATCACATTTTTCATTTATGGTGTGTATTTTATGTGCCACACTCTATGAGAAGCACTTTATGTGTATTACCTCATTCCACCCTCATGCTTGCCCTGTGGTGTCCTATGGGATGTTCTTCCAAGTATTTCCAGTTCTGTCTCCTCTGGGCACATGGTGTCATCACACTCTCTGATGCCCTTATTGTTGGGTGGGGTCTTGTGATTAATTCTGGCCTAAAAAGTTCGAGTCAAAGTGACATGTGCCACTTCTGGAGCAGGGCACTTGGTTGCTATTGAGAGACCCTCCAGAGCTCGTGTTCCCCTCTGGCGTGGTCACCAGATGTTTGAAAGGGAGGCCATTC
>NW_006487349.1:0-674 GCF_000325575.1 Pteropus alecto | reverse complement strand
TTTTTTTTTTTTCAGAACTACAATATAGAAAATAAATAGTTGTTAAAATTCCTTGAACATACATACATACATTTGTATTTGTTTTTTAGAAGATTATTGTAGGATCTTAGGATCACAGGTTATTTCGCTATGGATCCGTAAAAATAGCATTATAAGATTTCTGAGTCCTAGAATGCCAGATAAATCTATTCTTTTTTGGTTAGGACTGATTTGGAAACTAACAGAATAAAAAAGATAATTATCATTCATAAGCTTATCTAGAAATAACTCCTGTTAACAGTTTAGATCAGTCAATTTATACTGTGTGTGATATCCATACATTTGTTTTGGGGATGACTAGGGAATAAAAGCTACAGTGAAATTTACAGAAAGACTGGACAGCAGGAGATAATACAAAGCAGTAAATGTGTGTGAGGGTTTTAGATAAAAGTAGAAATGAGTAAAAGCAGAAATCATTGGGAAACGCTTCCTGGGCAAGGTGGTATGTAAACTAAAAGGTTTGCTTTGGCTGGACAGGGGAAGGTGAAAGGTATGCCAGCGAGAGGATAGTTACGAATAAAGGTCTGAAACTTGAGAAGTAAGCTTGGCTGCTTTGCAGAACCTAGAAAACTTTGACTTTATTTTAGTGAGACAGCTTTAAATCACAGGCTTCTTTTAAAAACAGTACGGAAAGG